>NC_056745.1:1360233929-1360268929 GCF_019279795.1 Protopterus annectens
GCCTCCCTATCATGATAAGGTTTCAGCATATTGACATGGTGTAGTTTGTGCTCCTGTCTCCTACCCAACAGGTTTACAATGTAGTTCACTTCAGTGACTTTCCTTACCACTTCAATGGGCCCCCCATGCTGCTTGTAATTTGTTATGCCTGACAGGAACAAGTACCATAACCTTCTGTCCCTCAGCATACTATCAGGCATGATCATTCTTATCATATCAAACTTTTTTCTGCTGTTGGGATAATACTAAGTTCTCTTGGGCCAAAACCATGAGCTTTTTAAGTCATGTCCTGAAGTTAAGGATGTATGCCACAACAGACTCCTTGTGATATTCACTCTCACCTTCACACTAATCTCGAATCAAATCTAAAGGCCCCCTCACCCTATGCCCATATAACAACCCAAAGGGTGAGGATCCTGTAGATTCCTGTGGTACGTTCCTGTATGCAAATAATAGATGGGGCAAGTACTTGTCCCACTCCCTTTTAAAATCAAAAGGAAATGCTCATACCATAGTCTTTAATGTGGCATTTAACCACTGCACAAGACTATTAGTCTGGGAATGGTAGGGGTGGTTTTTAGCTGTTTCACCCCACAATGCTTCAACAAACAAGTCAGCAGGTCTGACATGAAGTTGGCACCTTGTTCAGTCAGTATCTCTCTTGGAAAACCTACCCTGGTAAAAATTTTTACCAAAGCATTTGCTACCTTCTCTGCCTCAACAGATGACAGGGCTACCTTCTTAGGGTATCTGGTAGCATAATCCACTGCCACCAAGATATATTTCTTCTCTGTAGAACTTGGAGTATTCAAGGGTCACACAATATTTATGGCCACTCTTTGAAACAGATCTTCAATAACAGGCAAATGCATTAATGGAGCCTTAACCTTGTTCCCTGCCTTGACAACTTTTTGGCACTGTTCAAGTCCTACAGTATCCTTCCACATCCTTTGCAATTCCAGGCTAATAAAAATTCTGCATACTATGTCTCCTAGTACCTTTTATACCTATATGACTTGAAAAAGGGATGTCATGTGCTATGGCTCAAAGTGGCAGACAGTTGGCTCTAGGCACTACCAGCTGCTGTATTACTTCACCTTCTAGCCCATCTCCAGGAGTCACCTCTCTATAACGCAAATCATTGTGCCAGTATATAGACTCCCCTGTTCCTTGAGCCTCAGGTGCTTCCTTAGCCATCTCCCTCAAGCTTTGTAATGTAGGGTCCATAAGTTGAGCCTGTCTCAACTCTACCTTTTTGACTCTTCCAAGATCCCCTTCCACAGGAAGCCTAGTAACTTCTGACAGCTGTGCCTTGCTGTCAGTCTGGATAATATCACTCACCTCCATCCTTGCAGTCACTGTGTCCAAGGGAACATCAGTGCTTCCATCTGTGGTTCACTTTCCGACTTACTGCTACAGGACAGCTCCTTCTCTGAAACAGCCACCACACCATTCCCAGCCTCAGGTAAGAGATCTATCTGGGTCTCCCCCAGGCTACCGGACCTACATGCCTGTCTCCAAGCCTGACTACATGTCACTGCATGCACATAAGGTACTGCATCATCAGTCATTCCCTATTGGGACATCTGAAGGAATATCCTAAAACACACCTACCTGCTCACTTCCTCTTCCACTCTTCCAAACCAGACAAACCCTAGCCAAAGATATTTAGAATGGGGACCCTCCCAAAGCTCTGACTGGAGTGGACTGTCCGAGCAAGTACTTCTCTTCTCTAACCACTACAGGCCTCACAATGGTTATATCAAAACCTGTGTCTCTCTTCACAGTGATCTGTTTAACATCTAATGATAAGATACAAATTTTGGTGATTAGCACCCCTGTTGATTCCAAACAACTTACAACTGCCAGATTGTCATCACCACGTTCTGGCTCCCTCACCTTTTGTTTCTAGCCTTCCCTCAATGAACATTAAACTGCCAAGTGGCCCCTCCGGTTACATTTGAAACAGCTAATCTCTATCAAAGTACTTTGATTAGTAGTTTCCCCTGTTAGTGGTGTGCTCTGTTGGATTGGTTTAGAGTGACCCCATGGGTTCCCTTGAGTCCATGTGCAGCATTGGGTATCCTTTTCTTATGCATTGGTACTCTGCTTGTTAAGTAGAGGTCCCCTTTTCTCCTCAGCTGCTCTGCAGAGTTACACTGTCAGTCTGCAAACCAGATTCCCATGTCATCAGGCAAAGTACTGAGGGTTTGTTCCCTCACCAAAAGGTCTGTCAGTCCCTCAAGAGTGGTGTCCTGACACCCACTCACCTAAGTACTTAAATCAGCAATATAATCATGTACACTTTTATCTGCCTTGCGTCTGTGTTCACAAAACTTTTCTATAAGCTTCAAGTGTTAGTTTAAAACAATCTAGAAGTCAGTTTAGTTTAAAACAATCTAGAAGACAGTTCTTAACTTTAACATAATTCAAATAATCTACATCAGACAATTTTGACATGACCTAAACAGCTTTACCACGGAGTAAGGAGCCAAACCCAGAGCTCATGGTCAACATCGTACTATCTACATACTCTCTCAAATATATGAAAAATCCCCAACCCTATACTGAGGAAAAAAATTTACTGACCTTTACAGCTTCTGGGGTCCGTTTAGTCCCTTCCTCATTACCTCCATGACCCTCTTGAAGGGAAGAAGCTCTGCTTCATGCCGGCACTGTCTCTCATTTTCCTTGGCTTGTAAATGCTTGACCTCCAGTCATTGGGCTTCCAGGTGCAGTCTGTCTTCTGTCTGCAGTAGTTTGGCTTCCAGTTCATATTGACATTGTTTCTCTTCAGCCTCCAGTCATCGCATTCTGCTCCTTTCTTCATCCTCCAGTCATTTGGCCTCCATATTGATGCTGTTTCTTCTCAGCTTCCAGGTGCAGTCTCTCCAACTCCAGACGGATTTGTAGGTCCTCTGAAGAAAAGGTGGGAGTGTTCTGTCCTGGCAGGCTGCACATCCCCAGTACCAAACTGGATATTCTCCGAATGGCTGGTCTGAGCTGAAGCTGCAACCAAGGCTGAAATCATTCCTTCCTTAGTCAGGTTGGCATCCACCAGTCCTCTGGCTTCACACTCCTTGGTCAACTGGTTCTTTCTCAGCTTACTATAGTCTGCTGCTGACATCTTTGCCTGCTATCCCTGACTAACTACAAATAAATAACACTGCGGTGAACTGAGATTCTGTATGTTTACTTTGTGGATGTTGAGAGTGCACACCCTAATGACAACTGCCCACAGGCTACTGAAGTCAAATTAAAAATCCCACACCACTGCCACCAATTAATGTAACATCCAGATAATATCCCACTGAACTGCCAACATTAATGTGACATCTCCCACTATCCTGGGTCAGTAACTAAGGAGCTTCAATCCTCACTACTGACTCAAATATGAGACTGTCACTTAAACAGGAGTAATATTTCACAATTTTCCCCTAAGAACACAACAGGAACTTACTCTGTAGCCTTCGACTGGACTGTATACTTCTGTCCACCCTAATGTAACTCCTTATTACATTCTTCAGCACAATGTGTCCCAGTTTAAGACCTCTGATACACTCACACTTAAATGGATTAAATTTCACACATTCAAACATTTCTGGGAAAACCTGAGACAGATTTCAAGCTATGTTCCTTCCCCAAAATAATACGGTAATGCTGCCACCAATCAGAGTGTCTTCATGCCCTTCTAAAGAGGTGTCAAATTATAAAAATTAAATACTAAAATAGTAGCAAATTACCTAAACAGTCAGGCTTTCAGTGGCCCTGGAAGTATCAAAACACTGACTGACCAGCCAAAATGTAAGTTAATAAAAATATTTAATACTGAGCAAAATTATTAAAAATTAAAACAGTAATTTCCATTAAACAAGCAAAGCTCAATTACCAGGAAAATGAAATCAGTACTGAAGGATAGAAATCCAACATTTAGAAAAACTCTAAATGATGTATCTGATTAGTTATAATTTTCCTATCTGACTAAAGAACACTGTCCCTGATCTAAACTAAATTACTACGACAGAGCAAAGGCAGGCTTACAGTTCTTAGTGAGTCCTTTTGGGTATCCATTGCACAGTACATTTGTCACTGGCTGTTAACTAGCAACAACTGATAACTGACAACTGTAACTGACAACTGACTGCTAACTGTCTTCAGCAGGCTCTTTTATAGACTAGCCTAATGATCACAACTATTCTGGTTCTAATTTTCATTTCATATTTTGAAAATCAACCAACAGCTGTTTTCTAAAGGTTTTCTTGTCTTTCAGCTTTTGATAGTAGCACATAGTAACAGTCAACATTCCAATAACATCATCTGCAGATCAGATGAATCTGAGGCAGTTTGCCTTTAGAATCTCTCTTCACAAACATGGGATCACAGGATCATAGGAGGTTACTAGGATAATGACCCTAGGGCCCTTACAAGCCTAGTCAAGTTTTACTCTTATGTTCATGATCAGCACCTATCACCTCTGTCCAAGAGGGACATAGGTGGAACCCTTGGGTTAAAGTTACATTTACCCATCCAATCCTCGTGATTGCAGTTAAAGAGGGCCAATGTGGTGCTTTGCTTGACATGAAGTAGGAGTCTGTTCCAAAGGTGTGGTAACCTCTGGGAGACAAATCTGTCCCTCCAGCAGGTTCTATTAATCTCACATACCAGGTTAAGGCCATTAGCGCAAGTAACCTGTGTACCATTTGACTTATGGATATGTAACATTTCCATAGATTCATAGGTTCATAGGTAGGTACTAGGCTATCAGCCCTGGGGCCTATAAAAGCCCAGCCAAAAAGGTACCCTGGCTTTTGCCACCCAAGAAAATTATAGGTTCATAGGTAGGTACTAGGCTATCAGCCCTGGGGCCTATAAAAGCCCAGCCAAAAAGGTACCATGGCTTTTGCCACCCAAGAAAATTATTTTTCTGTGCCACTGTCAAGCAGTGCCACAGAGGTGATCCCCGGGGTGAATTTCCTATTTCCCATCCAATCATCAAGATTTTTCAAGAGTGCTAATAAGGAGCTTTGTTTGATATAGGTAGGTAGTTTATTTCAGAGTATGGGAAGTCGCTGGGACAGGAATCTATCCCTCCGGCATGTTCTGTTTAATGTGGTGACAAGGTTTAGGTCCCCTAGAGCATGTAGCTCGGAGGGATTTGGATTTCTTTAAGTGGAGCATGTCCAACAGCTCTGGGTTTGACATAGCTTTTTTATGTTAGGCAGAGATCACCTCTGAGTAGGTGATATGTGACTGAGTAAAGCTGGAGTTTTTTGAGACTGTCTGCGTAGGGCATCTGTTTGAGGCCAGTAATCTTCTTTGTGAGGTATTTCTGCGGCCTTTCCAGTTGTTGTAGATGTCTTGTGAGGTACATACCAAAAGGTGTATTGTACTCTATAATGGGTCTAATGAGTGATGAGTAGAGGGGAACAATGACCTCTTTTTTTCTGGATGAGAAATCTTTTGTGATGAGGTGTGCCACGTAGAAGGATTTCCTGACTACTGTGGCAATGTGATTATCAAAGGAGAGACTACTGTCCACCTGTGTCCCAAGGTCTCTTATCACACTTTCAGTGTTAAGTATACTACCGCCTATGTTGTAGTTCATGGGTACAGAGTTTTTACCAAAGGGGATGACAATGCACTTTTTGGCATTGAGCTTGAGGCCATGGCTTTGACACCAGGTATCTGTCTCAGTGAGGCCCTTTTGTAGGATGTACACATCATTAGGAGTTTCGATTATGGCTCCTAGTTTGCAGTCATCTGTGAACTTAGTTAGCCAAAGACCTTCTGCGTTAGCCTGTACTTCAGAGAAGTAGATATCAAACAGGAGAGGACCCAGGACTGAACCACTTGTCACTGGTCTGAAGTTGGATTTGGAGTCTGCTACTTTCACAGTGTGGGTTCTGTCAGTGAGCCAGTTGGCAACCCATCTTGTGACATAGGGATGTATACCTAGTTTAGTGAGTTTATCTATAATTCCAGAGTGGGGGATGGTGTCAAAAGCCTTGGCAAGATCTAGATAGGCTGTGTGAATCCAATAAAGCAGGGTCAAAGATTGCCCTATACACAAGACAGAGATCGCCTATGTCTGTATGAAACAGAATAAATTGACAGTGAATTCAGATGATCCTCATAGGACATATGCCGAAGACTTTGAATTTTCCTTGGGAGGAACCTTTGTGGTTTCTCCAACTGCTGCAGGTGCTTGGAAAGGTACAACCCAAAAGGGACATTTTATTCAATTATTGGTCTGATGATAGAGGAGTACAGGGAGGTTATAACTTATTTTTTTTACTGGAGGCAATGCCGTTACGTATAGCAATATAGAATGCCCTTCTTACCACTGTGGACACATAGTGATCAAAGGTAAGGTTGCTGTCAACCTTTGTGCCCAGGTCTGTTACTACTAAGTGCATACATAGGGTGTTATTGATGTGGTAGTTAGCAGGAACATCACTCTTAACCGAAAGGGATAATACATTTTTTTTTTGCATTGAGTTTAAAGCCATGGCTTTGGCACCAATCATCTGTTTGTGTAAAACCCTCTTGTAGGATATTTACATCATTTGGAGATTCTATGACCGCTTTTAGTTTGTAGTCATCAGCAAACTTTGTCAGCCACAGACCTTTTAGTTTTAGCTTGCACGTTGGAGAAATAGATTCCAAACAGTAGGGGTCCTAGGACTGATCCCTGTGGAATACTACTGGTTACAGGTCTGCTGTTGGTGGTGGGTTCCACTATTTTGACTATATGGGTTTTATCGGTGAGCCAGTTAGTGAAGCATCTAATGATATATGGGTTGATACCGAGCTGGGTGAGTTTGTCAATTATGCCTGAGTAGGGGATAGTGTCAAAAGCCTTGGCTAAGTCTACGTAGGCTGTATGCACAGATTTCCCCTCATCAAGGGCCTTGGTGACTATCTCAAAGAAGCCAACCAGATTTAACAGTCATGATATCCCTTTGACAAATCCAAACTGAGTAGGGTCAAGTGTTTGGAGGTTACCAATGTCTTTGTTGATAAGGTCTATAATGATCCCCTCCATGGCCTTGCAGATAAGGCCAGTCAGGCTAATACTTCTATAGTTCCTGGAGTCAGTGGAAGGACCACTTTTGTACAAGGGGATAATGGTGGCCTTTTTCCATTCAGCTGGGACAAAGCCAGTCCTTTGACTATGATTGAAAAGAGTACCCAATGGTGTTGCTAATTCTTGTTTGAGCCCATGTAGGATGCAGCCTGGGATGTTATCAGGTCCCATGGATTCTGTGTTTTTGACCTGCTCTTTAGAGATACAGGGTAGACGACAGGTGGTAGGGCTATCTTGTGGTATGTGTGGTGGGGAAAGGGGAGTGAAGTTTTCACAGAACCTGTTTGCTAACAGGTTAGCAATGTCCACAAACTTGGTATATGTGGTATCATGAACTAACAGTTCTGCACAAATCTGAGCCTTTCCTTTTAGGTTACAGATGTAACTAAAGAGTGCATTATGATTGTCTTTAGTTAAGGAAGCTAATTTAGATTCATAGTTAGCTTTGGAGGATTTCACAAGGAGTCTTATTTGCTTGTTTAAGCTGAGGAGGAAGTGTTTCCAGTTCGGAGTTCACTCCCTCTTACTCTTAGGCAGCAATTTCTTCCTCTTATTGTAAAGCCTGTTAATGGCAGCTGTCCACCACACAGGTTTGCTCTTCCTTGAGGAGCTTGTTTTGCTCCTATCAGGTACACCCGAGTCAAAGCAGTTGTTCGGGTGTTTGTGTAAAGCATTTGTGTAGAACTTGACATAGTTGCCAGTTCCATCTGAGGGACTAGGTGCAGTGAAACTATTTATACCATGTATGTGAGCTATTATGTTTATTGTGTTCTGCAGTGGAAGTATTAAGTGTAGTGTGCTTCTGTTTGTGTTTAGGAGGTATCTGGTGTTTAGGTATATCTCTGGTGATGACCTCCGCATATGTAGGTATGTGGGATGTTGGTCTGGGTGGAGTAGGAGGTGAGGTGTGCATGCTAATGACCCGATCATTGTCATATGTATTGATGGGTATGTGAGAGCATGGATTCAAGGTACTTAATATAGTTGCATCTCTTACATGTTGAGTTTGTGTAGTCTAGGAGCAGCAGGATGTCGGTGAACACAAAGCAGTTGCTACACTGTCTCAGGATGTCCATATCGACCAAGCTAGCTGGAGAAACTGAGAAATTGTACATCCATGGTGTTAAGTAAATTTATATGGTCAGGAGGAGAGGTCTCACTTAGGAATGGCTAGTGGATGAGAGGTGTGCTGGAACCTCTGAAGCTAGGCTTAGTGTACTACCTGACAGTAGGGCTGAAAGCTCTAGAGGACCACAAGCAAAGTGCTAAGGGAAAAGTTAACAAGCAAAATGTTTGCTACTATAACTACCAACAGTAATTACTGCAACATAGCAGTGCACGGTGGTGCACCCCACACAAGAAGTGGGGCTTATATAAAAGAAATAACCCTTTTAACCCTTTTTTAACTCAAGCTAGCAAATAAGGATGCACTCACTGAACTCTAGTCCAGTGACCCTCAGTTAGATGGGACCCAGACAGCACTCTCCTCCCAAAAGGGTGCAGAAAGGCCTTCTCAACAAAGATGGCTTGAATATGATGCTCAGAGTTTACAAAACAGACCCTGAAACAGCAAGCCTGGAACTGGATATACTACAGCTGAACTAGTTCAGTATGCAGTAAAGTGTGGCCAAAGACAGTGCCAACAATTCAAACAGACAGTAGAATGCAAATACAGTAAAATGTGGCCAAAAACTGTTCCAACAATTCAAATGGACAGTAGAATGCAAATACAAATTAAGAGTGCAATATAAAAGCAGAAATCTGTGTTTTAAGTGTTTGCTTGCCTTTTATTGCAATTGTAGTGAGTTTTAAACTGTGCACTGTACTGTATTTGCCCTTGCTAAGTTTATTCTCCATTCACGTGTAAAAAAGAAAAAAATCTAGCTTTTTTGCCTTTCTTCCCACCTTTTTCTTAACCAGTATAGTCCAGTTACAGATTTTGCTGAATTCATGACTTTTTGTAGTTTCTGAGTGCCCCATACCTTTCTGTGATTGAGGGAAGCCTTTCCACCTATCAGTGAGAGTGGTAAGCATTGGGCAGCCTATCAATGACAAGAGGAGTGGTTTCAAACTCAGAAATTGTAGCTTATTGGCCATTTGGGCAGCATTTCTATCCCTTTCTACTTTCTGCCTTAACCTGTTTGCATCATGTTTGCCCTTGTTTAAGCTCCATGGATCCCCTTTTGAGACCCTAAAGCCTACAAGAGCAGCAAAGAGGACAAAGAGACTTTTTTATTCAATCTAAGTATCACTGCTTTACCTGCTTATATTATGGCTTACTGCACTTGTTCTGCCATTTTTTGCCCTAAATTCAACTGCATTTATTTTAATTTTAGCTAAACATTCAAGTGGGCTAGCCTGCACTGTGTTTTAAGTATTTTATTGCCTTTTATCTCAATCATAGTGATTTTTAAACTGTACGCTGTTGTCCTTTGCCCTCGCTAAGTGGATTCTCCATTTACCTGTAAAAACATTTTAAAAATCTAGCTTGTTTGCCTTTTTTCCTGCCTTTTTCTTAACCAGTATAGTCCAGTGACAGATTTTGCTGTATTCAGGACTGTTTTCATAGTTTCTGAGTTCCCCATACCTTTCTGTGATCGAGGGAAGCCTTTCTGCCTACCAGTGAGAGTGATAAGCACTAGGCAGCCTATCAGTCGCAAGATAAGTGGCTTTAAACTCAGAAATTGTAGCTTATTGGCCATTTGGGCAGCATTTCTATCCCTTTTAACCTTCTGCCTTAAAAACCTGTATTTTCACAGTTTTACGTGTCACACAGCACCACTAAGCTAGGGTAAAACTATTTCTGGTGCCCAAAATCTCTAATCTTCAATTTTTCCCTTAAATCTTGCCAGTCTAACATTCATTTGCACTCAACTTGAGTATCAAAGTCTAGCACTTGCTCAAAGCCTCTTGTAGCATTTTCTGGAGCATTTGTACTGCTACCAGCACTAAACTTCAGTAATAAATTAACACCCATCCAGGTATGTCTAAATGTCAGTTTTCTGTGCTCACTCTTGGTAACCTGGTAAACCTGGGCATCCTGAGGCAATGTAGCAACTGCCTCATGTACACAGACAACCTTCTCCTCCTACCTTCCAACACCCAGAATTGGTGAGAGATGCACCTATATATCCAAGTTGGAAGCAAAGCACTCTCATGCCACTACTGGACTTGTCTGCCAAGAGGAGGTCAACACCTGCACCACACCACATGAAACACACAGTCCCCCAAAACATACACCACCACAATCCTCACATAGAAACACAAAACACACACCTACCTTTGTGGAGGGTCTCATTAAAAATCTACTCAAATATCAGAGACCTCCAAGGCAGACACACAAGCAACCACCACACCACTGTACAGACCACACAACACATAGTTCACATGAACAGTGTGCCACCCAAAAAAAGCCCCTAAGGCAACACAGTATACCTAATACACTAGTTATAGGTGATTCAGTAGTAAGGCACACTGATGTCCCACTCGCCAAGTTGAACAAGGAGAAAGTTACAGTTAGCTGCCTGTCAGGCACCAGGATCCACCACATAATGAACGCACTCAGGTCACTCTATAGCAGGTACAACTATGACTTGGTCATTGTCCATGTTGGTGTGAATGACCTGAGACGTACCCCTCTGGACTGCATGAAAAGAGACATGGAAGAGCTCTCAGACCATGTAGCTCAGACAGGTATGACCCTAGCCCTGAGTAGCATCCTGCCATCACCAAGAATGATACCACAGTACAAGCAGAAAATGATTGACTTCAACAATTGGCTAAATTTCTGGTGTCATTCAATGGGGATCCAGTATCTATCTGCCTGGGATGACATGATCGACAGACCTTGATGCTTCAACAGAGATGGCCTGCATCTGTCACCCCTGGGATTCTGGATACTGGCTAAGGCAGTTCCCACCTGTATAGTGCCTTTTCTAGGCAATGTCCTGATGTCAAAAGTACCACCATAACTGATACAACCAAATGGAATCTGAGGGTTATGCTACTCAACAGTAGAATCTCAAAATGCACTCCCTCAAAACCCTCCTTAAAATGGAGAACATCAATGTCTGTGCAGTAATTGAAACCTGGTTCAAGGATTTGGAGAGCACCACCATGCTACCAGGCTATAATTTATACCACACCTTTTTGCCCCAAAACCTGGACTAAAGCACTAAAGGCAGGGATGTCTCCATATTCATAAAGGATATACACACCTCCAGGCCAGTAGCCCAACACAACACTTCAGAGATACTCCAGGTACAACTAACACTGGGCAAGACAGCAATCCAGGTGGTTGCCTGCTATAGATCTCCCACCATGTCCCAAGACTCCGACTCCACATTCCTAAACATCCTGGAAAATACCAAAGTGCAACCCAACACCCTAATACTGGGAGACTTTAATTACCCCTACATAAACTGGGAAAACTACTCAAGTACTAACTCACTTGCTCAACGATTCCTGGAATTCATAAATTCCAATGCCCTGGACAAACTTGTTCTTACCCCCACCTGGGGTAACAACATCCTCAATCTGGTCATAACCAACATGAGCAACTACTACTCTACGGCTGAAATTAACTCCTCCCTGGTCAGATCTGACCAAAAGCTAATCACCATGGATATCCACATCCCCCCTCTCCCACCATAAAGGAAACCACTGTAAAAAACTTCTCCAAAGCAAACTTTGGGCTCCTAAAAATGGAGGTGGCAAACTTTACAATGCCCATGCAGTTGGAAAATAACTGCTCGACTGCTGAATCACACACCATTGCGCTGTACAAACACATTCACAAGTGCATGGATAAAGCTATCCCAAACAGAACCAATACATTTACCTCCAACCAAAAGGAAGCTAATCTGGTGGTCCCCTACCATAAACAAACTCTACAACAGAAGGAAGAAACTGTTGCAGAAAAGGGTAAATTCCCAATCCTGGAAAAAATCCCTAAGTAGCCTTAGCAAAAAAATGAGATCCCTCATCAAATCCTCTAAAGCTAGCTATGAAAACAAAATAGCTGCAAATACTATAGACAATCACAAGGCATTCTATAGTTATGTCAAGAATCTTCGGGGCAACACTCAGGTCTGCTCTGAGCTACAACACAATGGCAACACATATACTGAGCCAGCTGACATTACCAATATATTAGCTGATAGGTTCAGTGCTAACTTTACCCCCCTTTCACCCTCCAAATGGCCAATTGCAATTCCCAAGGAGTGTCAAGTTCCTAATATTACTGCTGCTCAGGTTAAAACCACACTGTCTAAAGCCAAGAACACAGCTTCCATAGGACCCAATAATATCCCTGAATGTGTCCTACATGAGCTACAAAATGAACTGGTGCCACACCTGAGTGCCCTGTTCAATCACAGCCTCACTTCAGGCTTTGTACCCACCGAATGATGAATGTCCATTGTCATCCCACTCCACAAAGGGGGAGCGACTACAGACCCTGGAAACTATCACCCCATTAGCCTGACTTGTCTGATATGCAAGGCTATGGAACGTATCAATGTGGACCTTATAAATAGGGATATAGGAAGACTCCAAACTCTGGACCCCACACACTTCAGATTTGTGAAGTGTAGATCATGCCTGTTCAATCTGGTAGAAATCTTTGAGTCCATCAACAGAGCTGTGGACAAGGGCAAGGTGGTATACACAGCCTATCTCGATCTTGCCAAGGCCTTTGATACCATTCCCCACTCAGGAATCATTGATAGACTCACTAGTCTAGGCCTTAACCCCTATGTCACAAGGTGGGTTGCTAACTGGTTCATGGATAGAACTCACACTGTGATGGTTTCAGGCTCCAAATCGGACTACCAACCAGTCACGAGTGGTGTCCCACAGGGATCTGTCCTGGGTCCATTTCTGTTCGGCATCTACTTCTCAGAAGTTCAAGCCAACACAAAGGACTCTGACTGACCAGGTTTGCAGATGATTGCAAACTGGGAGCCATTATAGAATCCCTAACTGACATAGACAGCCTACAAAGGGGCCTCACTGACGCCAATGACTGGTGCCTGAACCACAGCCTTAAACTAAATGTCAAAAAATGCATCATTATTCCCTTTGAGAAACTCTGTGCCCATGAACTACCACATCAACAGTGTTCCACTTAACTCAGAAGGTTACTAAGAGATCTGGGAATACAGGTTGATAGCAACCTCTCCTTTGACAACCACATCGCCACTGTGGTTAGAAAATCCTTTTATGTGGCACATCTCATCACAAAGGGTTTCTCATCTAGGAAGAAAGAGGTCATCGCCCCTCTCTACTTGTTCTTCATTAGACCTGTTATAGAATGCTATGCCTCTTTTGGCATGTACCTCACTAGACACCTGCAACAGCTGGAAAGGCCACAAAAATACCTCACCAAGAGGATTCTAGGCCTTAAACACATGCCCTATACTGACAGACTCAAAAAAACTCCAGCTATACTCAGTCTCATATCGCCTCCTTAGAGGTGATCTCTGCTTAACCTACAAAGCCATGTCTGACCCAGAGCTGCTAGACATACTACATCTAAAAAAAAAAAAAAACAATCCCACCATGTCACACGCTCCAGGGACCTCAATCTTGTTACTACATTAAATAGAACATGCTGGAGGAATAGGTTCCTTACCCAGAGACTGGCCATGCTCTGGAACAGACTCCCCACCCACATCAATCAGAGCTTCTCTCTGGCTCTCTTCAAAAGAAATCTTGATGAGTGGATGGGAAATAGAAAATTCACCACGGGGATCACCTCAGCACCCTGTTAGATAGAGGCAATGGGAACTAACGTCTGTTGACATGATACTAGGGATTCTTATTGGCTAGGCCTACATAGTCCTCAGGGCCATTAGCCTAGTACACACCTATGAACCTATGAAACGGGCACCTATAGTTAGTTGGAGGCAACAGATGCCTCAGATCTTTCAGTATCTCAGTGAAGAGCTCGTTTTACTGGAGTAGTGATAAAAGGCAGTCTCAGTTCCATAAGACTGAATCTGGCCTAGCTAAGTGCAATGTTATTTGAAATTTAAAATGCTTACAATCACAGTCATGACAGCAAAAAAAGTATAAAGCAGCAATCCGGTAGAACAATGTTCTCAATGTAATCAGGCTACAAACAAGCAGTAATAAAAGAGGCGGTATAAATGCAATTGAACACTTTTTAGAACAGCAGCAAAAGCAAAATAAAGTAGGAAAAGGCACAGTATAAATGCAGTAAAAGCAGCTGAATAAAGTGTAATATTTTTTTGTCAAGTAGAAAGGGAGGAGACAGAAGATACCTTAAGGTTAAAAGCTAAGGGGGTGGGCCTTCCCAAATAGTCTCACTGTACTGAGTAGAAAGAGCTGATGCAACAGGACTGGTAGGAGTGTGCAATAACAAATTTATAATGAGAGGTGGGCAAAGAAAATGCCACCAAGTTATAAGAACACAACAACAGTATGGGGGGAGGCTCAAATAGCGACAGTCTGAGTAAATATTCAGAGGTAAGCCAGAAACCAGTTTAATACACAAACTTTACAACACTAAGCACAGAATTATTAAATATCACTGAAATGCAGAGAAAGTGTTAAGTAAACCAGAAACCAGTTTAACACACAAACATTGCAACACTAAGCACAGAATTATTAAATATCACTGAAATAGTTACAGCAAGTGCAAAAAATATACTTGTATCAGCTTTGTATGTCAGATGGTGTTACAAGAATACCAAGCTAGGCAACAATTACATGTGCCGTTAGAAATGTAAAAACACTGTTAAAGTCTTTAAAACATTCTTCATCAACAGATCATACGTCAACATGTAAGAACTTATTTACAATATCATAGCTAGTCATGCTGGCATATAATACTCAGGATAATCTGAAATCATGTACAAAAACTTCAGCCAGACATGCTAGCACAAATAGTGTTGAATTTCTTCACAATATATATGAAGAGTATGAGAGTAAGGGAAGTAAGAGAAAGCTAAGAGGGCTAGCAGACACACAAACACACACAGACACAAGCTTGACAGGGGATATGCTGATACAATTAGGAATGGGGAAGGCAAAGGAAAAGGAGACATCAGACACACAAAGGAAAGGCAACGATGATAGATGGACAACAAATGGAGGGGTATAGTTACAAAAAGGGGGGAATCACTGGGATGGGGAATAGGATGGGGTGAGTGTCTCCACTCTCCAGCAGCAGCAATCCAGTGAGAGCTTAGCCCCCATCCTGTGCTCGCTCTTCACCTGACCCTGACTCTGATGCTAATGCCAGAGTGACAGCGGGATGCAACGCCATCAGGTGTTGAAGCTGGGCCACTAGCTGGCCAAGTCAGGCATTCAGCTGCTTATCAAAAGGCCTCCACCATTTCTTCCATTTGCCCACTGGGTGACGTGTCACCTCCACTCTCAGTGCATCCTGCAGGTATTTTGCAATGCCTTCCTGAGCACAATGGGTGGCAGTGGCCACTGCTGATGCTGCTGGAGATCTGGAGGTGACAGCAGTAGTTAGGGACACCAATGGCTATGGTGTTGGTAGCAGTGGTGTAGTACCAATGTATTTACAAAGACTTGAAAAGAAAAAGTAAAAAGTCATGGACATTCAAAGGTCATATAGCTTAAGCACTTGATGTCCATAAGGTGTCATTTGCATATATCCCGTGGGCTTCTATTACAGGAAACAAAGTATCACACAGTAAAAACTCTAGCTTGACTAGGTTTTTCTTGTAGTTTTTTTTCAGAAATGCTTCTTCTCACATATGATATACACTTGCGCTGCCTCTGAAGTACCTGGCTAGCCAGGCTATGGAAAGTGTGTGAAGTTAAATTATTCCACTTACTTTCAGTTGTGTCTAGCAGATCTCATTTATAGCAGGGAGACATCGACTGTGGGCAAGCTGATAACAAGCAGAACAACTGTATACGTTTAACATGACCTGTACACCGAGTGCTGCAGACTGTATGGAACTGTGTAGGTTAGCAGCTGGGTGAATACTTAGAAGGAAAGCAGAACTTCCAGTGAGTTAGCTACTAAAATAAAGGTGGTGGGGATGACAGGGTGAATTGCCTATCCCAGTGTGCATTATATGTATAAAGGCAGCCTGAATTTCAAACATTTAGTAATTTCAATTTTATACTTGCATAGACTGCAATATTTTGTCTACTCTGAACATGCGGTGTCTCTTTCACGTGAACCATGACTAATTTTAGCCCAAGTGTTCAAAATTCATTTAACTGTAAATTTCTACAATAGCACGCAGTGCTTGCAGTTGCTTAATAGCACTCTTAGCATTTCTATTTTCCTTTAGAGCAATCTAAATTGAACTGATCTTATAATATTAGAAGTGTCAACCCATTTGTTGCAGCTGTTTGTCTTTAATGCTCTCTGAGTACTTGTTTAATATGCTAATGCCACTGTTGAGCTGGCATGTAAAGTGCTTGTTGTGTAACAATTATTTATGCAAGATGTGTATTGCCAAAAATGTCATAAATAAGAGATGGTTTAAAGAGAAAGTCCAATACTAATAAAATGCCCACCAAGCAAATTCCTCATTAGTTTTAATTATTTCTTCTTCATTACTTCTACTTTCCAGATGCAGAATGCTGACTCTGCAATGGCTGCCACAAAGTATATAAATTTACATCCTTTTTCATTAGAACTGCAAGAATGTTCTTCCTTAACAACTTGGGTTGTCCAGCCTGGTGAACAAGACAGTGTAGAATGCTATTAACTGTCAGTGAACAATAAATGCTTCAGAAATTGCTTGTGGTGTTTGTGACAGTGATAAGGAATCATTTTTGATCCCACCTTTTTGAATTTTGCATTTGAGGTAATGATACATGCTTGACGCAGATTTCAGTGGACAAGGCTGTATGATCTGTTAGTCTTGTACTTTCTCTTAAAATTTAACCTTTTATTTATGACACCAAATAAAATGAGAATTTAAAAAGAAATGTCTGTAATGGTATACCTTTATAAATAAGTGATATAACAAAAGAGACATGATTTAATGCTTAAAGACATTTCAAGTTGCTAACAGTAAGAGCAGACTTAAGCAAGCCAGCAAAGAGTTTAAGGTAACCAACAGGAAGCTAAAGCTGAACATAAAATAGCAACTATAGCCCCCCAAACAAACAAAAGAAAAACTGCAAATGTGTCTTTCAGCTATATTAGGATGTTAAGGGCTAACAACCAACATTTTCCAGTGCTAGTCCATACTAATACTGCCCCCCTGTGAGCCAAAGGTAATAACTAATACTGATTTAGATTGACAAAGTTAGTGCAAAGTGTATTCTGCCCCAGGTTACACCTATTCCACAGATTCCACAGTTCCATTTGTCCCCTTTAATTACTATGGAACAAGTTCTTTCTTCTCTCTCTCAAGTTCTGGATGCTTCATACACTGGCCCTGACAACATATTGCCTAATTATCATTAGCAACAATGTCCTATCTAAACCCCTACCTAATCACCTCAAAGTAAGCCTCTCCAGAACACATTCCTGTAGCCTGGAAAATGACCATTGTAATGCCACTATACAAGGTTGGTGAAACCATTCACCCTGGTAAATACCGACCCATTAGTCTCACTAGTCTTATTCCTGAAGCTGTAGAATATATTTATTTCTTTATTGTTTGTTAGCTCTGAGTAGGCTGATAGAAAATCCTTTTCACTCACTTTGTGGGGCATGTGGCATAGGCAACACATTTTACAAAGGTGCAGAAGTTAGCAATAAGTGAAGTACAAATACGACTGTCAATGTCCAGGTGGTGTGAACGACCTGAGACGTACCTCCCTGGACTACATGAAAAGAGACACGGAGGAGCTCTCGGATCTTGTAGCCCAGGTAGGTATGACACTAGCCCTGAGTAGCATCCTGCCATCGTCCAGAATGCTACCACAGTACAAAGACAGAATGATTGACTTCAACAATTGGCTAAGCTTCTGGTGTCATTCTAAGGGGATCCAGTATCTGTCTGCCTGGGACGACATGATCGACAGACCATGATGCTTTGCCAGAGATGGCCTGCACCTGTCACCCCTGGGATTCCGGATACTGGCTAAGGCTCTTGCCACCCCTATAGTGCCTTTTTTAGGCAAGGTTCAAATGCTAAATTCACCACCATAATGGGTACAAGCAAGCAAAACTGAGGGTAATGCTACTCTCAATGCTAGAAGTCTAAACCTCAAAAAGCACTCACTTGAGGCACTCCTTAAAATGAAGAGCATCAACATCTGTGCAGTGACAGACCTGGTTCAAGGCTCCAGAGCACACCCCTGCATCACCAGGCTATAATTCATACCACACCTTTCGGCCACCTAACCTGGACTGAAATACTAAAGGTGGAGGCGTGTCCATATTCATTAAGGATATCCACACCTCCAGGCTAGTTGCTCAACATAATGCATCCGAAATTATCCAAGTGCAACTAACACTGGGCAAGACTGCAATCCAGGTTGTAGCTTGTTACAGATCCCCCCCATGCCCCAGGATTCCCACTCTTCATTTCTTAAGATACTGGAAAATATTAAGGTACAACCCAATAACTTAATTATGGGTGATTTCAACTACCCCACCATGAACTGGGAAAACTACTCATGTACCAACTCATTCATTCAACGTTTTCTGGAATTCATAATTTCCAACACCTTGGATCAGCTTGTCCACACTTCCACCAGGGGCAGCAATATCCTGGACCTGGTCATTACCAATATGGGTAACCAGTGTTCCACGCTAGAGGTCAACTCCTCACTGGTCAGATCCGACCACAAGCTAATCACCCTAGACATCCATATCCCACCCCCACCCCCCATTAAGGAAACCATCATCAAAAACTACTCAAAGGCCAACTTCATGCTTAAGTCAGAAGTGGCAAACTTCACAACACCCATACTGACAGAAAATAGAGGTACAACTGCTGAATTTTACACAAATGCACTGTATAAGCACATACACAAGTGCACGGATTGTGCCATCCACAACAGAACCAAGACACTATCCTCCAAAAAAAATGAAGCCAATCTTGTGGTCCCCTGCCATAAACAAACTCTACAACAGAAGGAAGAAGCTTTTGCAAAAGAGTAAAATCCCAAGATTGGAGGAACTCCCTGGTCAGCCTCAGCCAGAAGCTGAGATGCCTCATAAAATCCTCCAAAGCCAGTTATGAAAATAAAATCGCCACTGATTCCAGAGACAACAACAAAACATTGTACAGCTATGTCAAGAATCTCAATGGCAACACTCAGATCTGCTCTAAGCTACAGCACAATGGCACTAAATATACAGAACCAACTGATATTGCCAACATCCTGTCAGATAGGTTCAGTGTTAACTTTACCCCCCCCCTTACCCTCCAAAGGGCCCATCTTAATACCAGAAGAATGTAAAGCCCCTGTAATGGATGAACAAGTAAAGACCGCACTCTCCAAAGCCAAGAACACAGCATCCATGGGGCCAGCCAACATCCCAGGCTGCGTACTGCATGAACTACAGAACGAACTGGCACCCCACCTAAGTACCATGTTCACTCATAGCCTCACCTCAGGCTATGTGCCTACTGAATGGCACACAGTGACGGTTATCCCACTCCACAAAGGGGGTGCCACCACAGACCCTGGAAACTACCGCCCCATTAGCCTGACGAGCCTGGTCTGCAAGGCCATGGAACGTATCATCTTGGACCTTATAAACAAAGACATATGTAACCTCCAAACCCTGGAACCAACTCAGTTTTGGTTTGTAAAAGGTAGATCATGTCTACTAAACCTGATGGGCTAGTGACTGCTTCACAGAAGTCCATCTTGACCTCGCCAGGGCTTTTGATACCATCCCCCACTCTGGAATTATAGATAAACTCACTAACCTGGGCATAAATCCCTATGTCACAAGATGGGTGGCCAGTTGGCTCACTGACAGAACCCACACAGTAAAAGTAGCCGACTCCAAGTCTGACTTCATACCAGTGATGAGTGGAGTACCACAGAATTCAGTCCTGTGTACTCTCCTGTTCGGCATCTACTTCTCTGAAGTGCAGGCCAACACAGAAGGTCTTTGGCTAACAAAGTTCACAGATGACTGCAAACTGGGAATGATAATAGAATCACAAAATGATGTAGATATTCTACAAATGGGGCTCACAGAGACAGATGATTGGTGTCAAAGTCATGGCCTCAAGCGCAATGCCAAGAAGTGCATTGTCATCCCCTTTGAGAAAAACTCATTACCCATGAACTGACGGTAGCTCACTAAACACTGAAAGTGTGATAAGAGACCTTGGGACACAGGTGGACAGTAGTCTCTCCTTTGATAACCACATTGCCACAGTAGTCAGGAAATCTTTATACGTGGCACACTTCATCACAAAATGGTTCTCATCCAGGAAAAAAGAGGTCATTGTTCCTCTCTACTCATCCCTCATCAGACCCATTATAGAGTACAATGCCTCATTTGACATGTATCTCACAAGACACCTACAACAATTGGAAAGGCCACAGAAATACCTCACTAAGAGGATTACTGGCCTCAAACAGATGACATACGCAGACCGTCTCAAACTCCAGCTCTACCCCATCACATATCGCCTACTCAGAGGCGATCTCTGCCTAACATACAAAGCTATGTCAAACCAGAGCTGTTGGACATGCTACACTTAAAGAAATCCCACTCTCTCCGAACCACACTCTCCAGGGACCTAAACCTTGTCACCACAATAAACAGAACATGCTGGAGGGATAGATTCCTGTCCCAGAGACTTCCCATACCCTGGAACAAACTACCTATTCATGTCAAGCAAAGCTCCTCATTGGCCCGCTTTAAGAAAAATCTTGACAACTGGATGGGAAATAGAAAATTCACCCCGGGGATCACTTCTGTGGCACTGCTTGACAGGGGCACAGGAAAATAATTTTCTTCGGTGGCAAAAACCAGGGAACCTTTTTGGCTAGGCTTATATAGGCCCCAGAGCCTATAACCTAGTACCTACCTATGAATCTATGAACCTATATATGCAATAACAGAGGCAGACATGCATTTACAAAGGGACATTTGAACAGGAAGTTAATCACAATGGAGAGAAACACTTTGAGCTCTCCATATTTGAAATAAGGCAAGAAACACTGAGTGGATCAAAATAATTGCAATAACATATTACAAAATCCAACCAAAATGAAAATAAACCAGTGGAGTCATGTTACAGACTGCAAGTTGGTGTGGATTACCCTTTTGATCTGAAGGTAGATCCACTGATGTTTCCAAAAAGACAGCTCAAAACACGAAAGTCCTGTCCCACAAGGATAATCTCTTTAGAGATTAACTACTAAATGGACACTAAATTGTCTGACTTGCATTTACCTTCATCATCTTCTAGGGAAATATGAAGCTGGAAGTATTTTTATATTTACAAAATTATTTAGCTGGAGGCACCAAGAGCAGTTTAGTAAAATTCATTCATGAGAATTAAATTTGTTCTGTATTGCAAAATCCTAAATGAAAAAACATTGTACTGGAGTAACCGTAATAGTTTACATCAAAAGGTAAAATCACCATAAGACTTCAGAAGCGCTGCCTATGTGTGCTAATAACTATTAAAACTTGGTTTTAAGGTTAACGCATTTTTTCCAAAAAAAAAATATTGGAGTTTACCAGAGTAATGGCAGATGCATTATCTAAGTTAATACATACATGTAAACTTAAATACCTATAACTATGTACACTATGTAAATCATTTTCTGAGATGTTCTGGTATATGCAGAGCAGTAAGAAGTGATACAGAAATAATGGTATGATAGGTAAAGTACCTCCTTTAATGATAAAGGAAGTTAAAATAGAACCAAGCAGATGGATTAATTTGTTTTAGGAGATGTTTTAACACTGTAGTTTAGAAATTGAATTCTAGAATTTTCTGGGAAGTAAATTTCCATGTGTTTTATCATTAGAGCAGATATTATACTAGGGTTTCTGTAAAAATCATTTTAATTTAATATTTCAGAGTTAGCCATTTCTTAGTAATGTAAAAGTTTAGAGAAATAAAGGTAGTTATCAGAAATTTCATGTCTTTGGTCTTTGTCCCAGTAGGTGGTATGTGTAATATTGTGAATTTCCATGAAATGGATATGTCTCCGTACCCTAGAAGCTAGCTTAGCATTTAGAATTATTCATGGGTTTTTTGAAACTTTACAGTCCCAAATAATACGCAGTCAGTCAGCTTTATCCACTCTGCAGGCTCTGGATTCTGCTGAATGATTAGAGTAGAATTCGGCCATGTTGTAAAGAGTTAAGTACATATTATTTGGAATCCTCAAATGTGTGCATGATAATTTCTTTAATGGTATGTATTTTTATTAGAAATGTTTTAGTCAGCATTTCTTTATTTTAAACTAAGATTGTTCCGTAGTCCAGTAAGAGGATATTAGATATTTGTTTTGAAATGCATAGTTTCTAATAAGGTTATATGTTTTAAAGATGGCTTTTTGAGAACAAAAGATAAGCCCCTAGGTCATGGAAAAAATACATTTATTATCTAGATGGTGGTCTGATGGGAATTTGGATGAGAGAACATTTGTAATTTGATAAGCAGTAAGTATCCTTTACGAGGATTAACATTTATATGATCATAAGATTATAGGGAGTTATTAGGCTAATGGCCCTAGGGCCCTTACAAACCTAGCCAAGTTCTGCCCTTGTTTCCACAATGAACACCTATTGTCCCTGTCCAAGAGAGACACAGATGGAACCCCTGAGTTGAATTTACAGTTACCCATCCAATCGTCTAGATTGCACTTTAAGAGGGCCAAAGGAGTGCACTGCTTTACATGAATTTGGAGTATGTTTCATAGGTCCAGTAACTCTGGGAGACAAATCTGTCTCCCCAGCAGGTTCTATTAATGTCACACACCAGGTTAATGTCTTTAGCACGAGGAACCCGCAAGCTACTAGATTTACGGATATACAGCATTTCTATTAAAGCAGAGTCAGATATTGCCTTGTATGCAAGGCAGAGATCACCTCTGAGTAGTCTGTATGAAATGGAGGAAAGTGACAGTGATTTCAGTCGATCCACATAAGACAGATGCTGAAGACCTTGAATTCTCCCTGTGAGAACTTTGTGGTCCCTCCAGTTGCTGTAGGTGCTTGGAAAGGTACATACTAAAAGGGGCATTGTACTCAATTATTGGCCTGATGAGGGAAGAGTACAGGGATTTTCTAACTTTTTTTTTTCTGGAGTCAATGCCCTTACTTATGAGATGAGCAGTCTTTCACCACTGAGTGCAAGCTTACAGTGTTTCTATTCATGTGGTAGTTAGCTCGAACATTGCTCTTACCAAAAGGGATTATAATACATTTTTTTGCATTGAATTTAAAGCCATGACTTTGGCATCAATCATTTGTTTGCATAAGACCCCCTTGTAGGATCTTGATATGGTTTGGGGATTTTAACTGTATGGGTTCTATTGGTGAGTCAGTTAGCGACCCACCTAATGATATAAGGGTTGATACCTAGCTGGGTGAGTTTGTCAATAATGCCTGAGTGGGGAATAGTGTCAAAAGCCTTGGCCAGTTCCAGGTAGGCTGTATGCACAGTTTTCTCCTGGTCCAGAGCTCTGGTGACTGTCTCAAAGAAGTCCACCAGATTTAACAGGCATGATCTCCCTTTGACAAATCCAAACTGAGTAGGCTCAATTGTTTGGAGATTACCTATAACTTTGTTAATAAGGTCCATGATGATTCACTTCATGGCCTTGCAGATAAGGCTAGTCAGGCTAATAGGTCTATAGTTCCTGAGGTCAGTGGAAGCACCACCTTTGTGCAAGGGGATAACTGTGGCCATTTTCCATTAAGCTAGAATGAAGTTGGTAATTAGACTATGATTGAAAAGAGTACCTAATGGTGTTGCTAGTTCTTGTTGGAGCCCATGTAGGACATAACCTGGGATGATATCAGGTCCCATAGATGTGGAGTTTTTGGCCTTAGAGAGGGTGTAAATGACCTGCTCTTTACAGATACAAGGTGGGGGAAAGGTGGAAAGAATATCATGGAGTATGTGTGGTTGTGACAGGGGAGTGAGGTTTTCACAGAACCTGTCAGCTAACAGGTTTGTTATGCCTACATTCTCAGTGTACGTGATATCATTAACTGCCAGTTCAGCACAAATCTAGGTTTTACTTTTTATGCTACAGATGGAACACCTTGTGGTTGTCCTTAGTTGAGGACGCCAATTCTGATTCATAGTTTGCTTTGGAGGATGTCACAAGAAGTCTTACTTGTTTAAGCTGAGAAGGGAGTGGTTCCAGTTTAGATCACAATCCAGCTTACTTTTGGACAACAATTTCTTCATCTTATTGTAAAGCCTGTTAATGGCATTTGTCCACCAGTTAGGTTCGCTCTTCCTTAAAGAGTTTGTTTTTGTCCTATCAGGTAAAGCCGTGTCAATGCATTTATAAAGGTGTTTATAAAACGCATTGATGTAGGACTTGGCATAGTTGCCAGTTCCATCTGAAAGGAGAGGTGCAGTGAAGCTATTTATACCATCCCTTAGAAGAATTTAATCTGCTTTAGGGAAGTTTTTTAGTTTAGATGCTGGGGGGGGGGGTCAAGTGTGATAGTTGCTTTGAATTAAAGTATTCAATTGTATTTATTACTGCTTGGTAGTAACGTGATTAAAGTGTAGCTATCATTCTAAGTCTTTTGGATTAAGCACTTGGGCTTCAGACCAGTTGTTTTACATTAGGAAGGTTTGTGGCCTGCACTCTGGTGGCAGGACAGGTAGCTTACATCCTTCTAAGTTGGGAACTGCTGATTGAGGGCTCAGTGTCTGTTATTCTAAAAGTGTATTAGTTCTGGTTTAAGCACTTGGGCTTCAGGCCAGTTATTTTACATTAAGAAGGTTCGTGGTCTGCACTCTTGTGGGAGGAAAGGCTGGACTCTGCCCTACTGAGCTGGGAATTTCTGGTTAAAGGCTTATAGTGCCTGCATATTTCAACTGTTTCTTACTGAAATTGGTACATCTTGTTTGCTGTAGCATAGACTAGATCCAGGCCTGCTGAATCTAGCTTTGTTTGTATGCTTGTTTGCTTGTTATTTCCCTGAAATGCTAATTCCACCTAAAACGTGGCTTTTCAGCGCTTCTGTTGATCCCTATTGATATCTGCATTGCTTACTGTACTTATTTCCTTGTTTTGAGATTCTGATGAAATCCCCAGGAGGGGATGAAAGCGCTCAATCTGTTTTTATAATTTGTGGAATTAAAAGATTCTAAAACAGCATTTTCCTGGCATCGACAGTGTTCTTTTCATTTTTTTATTTCCTTGTTTCACTTGAAAGAAAGTTACTGTTTGTCATTTTTGCATTTAAGTTACCTGTAACACATTGCATTTAAGTTACCTGGCACTTGCTCACTAAGTCAGCACTAAAACATTAAAAGCACTACACCCTCACAAACTCCTTGTTCCCCATTGGCCCTTTTTTTCAATTATAAAGGAATTCCCAATACTATTCTAGCATGTCCAAAGGTCAGTTGTCAATCTCCTCTCCGGTCCATCTGGTGAATCTGGGAATCTTGAGGCAATGTTACAACTGCCTCATGTACACAGACAACCCTCTCCTCCTCCCAACAAATTCCAACACATGTGAGAGATGCAACCATATAGCCAAACTGGAGGCTAAACTCTCTCAACTCAGTACTGGCGTAACCAGTCAGGAGGAGAAGGAAACCACACTCACTACAATTCCAGTCTCACATAGACCTACCACGACAGCAAACCAAACACATAAACACACAAAAACATACTCGGAGGCTCTAAATAAAAATCTGCCTAAGCAGCAGAGACCTCCAAAGCAGACACCCAAGCAACCGCTACCCCAAAACAAAACACGTGCAACACATAGCTCACAAAGCCGGTGTGCCGAACAGTCACAGCCCTTAAGGCTAAACAACACACCTGATACACTTTAATAGGTGACTCTATCATCAGGCACACTGACGTCCCGCTCACCAGGCTGAACAAGGAGAAGGTCACGGTGAGCTGCCTGTCAGGCGCTAGGATCCGTCACATAACACAAGCACTCAGGTCACTCCAAGGCAAGTACAAATATGACTCAGTCATTGTCCATGCTGGTGTGAATGACCTGAGATGTACCTCCCTGGACTACATGAAAAGAGACAGAGGAGCTCTCTTAGCATGTAGCCCAGGCCGGTATGACCCTGACCTTGAGTAGCATCTTACCCTCACCAAGAATGATGCCACAATATGAAGACAAGATGATCAATTTCAACAATTGGCTTAAGTACTGGTGTCATTCAAAGGGGATCCAATGCCTGTCAGCCTGGGATGACATGCTCGACAAGCCACGATGCTTCACTAGGGACAGCTTGCACCTGTCACCCCTGGGCTTTCGGATATTGGCAAATGCTCTTGCTACCCCCATAGTGCCTTTTTTAGGCAAGGCTCAAAAGACAAACCCACCTCCAAAGAGTAATGATACTCAACGCCAGAAGTCTAAACCTCAAGATGCACGCACTCGAAACTCTCCTTAGCATGGAGAACATCGATATCTGTGCAGTAACAGAAACCTGGTTAAAGTCTCCCAAGAGCACCCCAGCACTACCAGGTTATACCTCATACCATGCGTTTTGGCCCCAAAACCTGGACCGACCCACAAAAGGAGGGGGAGTATCAATATTCGTCAAAGATACCCACACCTCCAGGTTGGTGGCACAGCACGAAGCATCAGAGACTATCCATGTGCAACTAACAGTGAGTAAAACTGCCTTCCAGTTTATACCCTGCTACAGACCACCCTCCCAAACCCAGGAACCCCACCCGGCCTTCCTGAGAACACTGGAAAATATGAAGGGGGAGTATCAATATTCGTCAAAGATACCCACACCTCCAGGTTGGTGGCACAGCACGAAGCATCAGAGACTATCCATGTGCAACTAACAGTGAGTAAAACTGCCTTCCAGTTTATACCCTGCTACAGACCACCCTCCCAAACCCAGGAACCCCACCCGGCCTTCCTGAGAACACTGGAAAATATGAAGGTCTCTCCAAACACCATTATACTGCGCGACTTCAACTACTCAAACATAGACTGGGAGCATTACTCTAGCTCCAACACCCTAGCCCAAAGGTTCCTAGAATTTATAAACTCAAATGCTATGGAACAACTTGTTACCACTCCCACAAGAGGGGAAACATACTGGACCTGATCATCACCAACATGGGGACTCTATGCTCCAGACCAGAAGCGTATCCCTCACTGGTAAGATCAGACCATAAACTAATCTCACTGGATATTCACATCCCGACCCCACCCCCTGCCCAGAAAACCACAGTGAAAAACTTTTCTAAAGCAAGTTTCACACTCCTCAAAACTGAGGTGGAATCCTTCAAAG
The DNA here is from genome assembly GCF_019279795.1 of Protopterus annectens. Classification (NCBI taxonomy): domain Eukaryota; kingdom Metazoa; phylum Chordata; order Ceratodontiformes; family Protopteridae; genus Protopterus; species Protopterus annectens. The sequence goes on from NC_056745.1 coordinate 1,360,261,404, forward strand.
CCCCCGGGCCTGTGGAAAATATGGCCCAGACCGCAGAATCCTTTATAAACGCATTCTATGAACACCTTCAGGAATGCATGGATCATGCAATCCCAAATAAAACCAAGACCCAATCCTCCAAAGGCAGACGTCCTGTCTGGTGGACCCCAGCCATAAACAAACTATACAATAGAAGGAGGAAGCTACTACATGATAGAGCAAAATCCCAAAAAGGGAAGGCATCTCTGATCAGTATTAGCAAAAAACTATGGGCACTCATAAAATCGTCTAAGGCCAGTTTCGAAAGAAAAATTGCAGAGGACACTAAGGATAATCACAAGGCTTTCTTTAGTTATGTTAGGAACCTGGGTGGGAATTCCCAGATATGCTCAGAATTAGTCCAAAATGACAAAAAATACACCGAACCCACAGACATTGCCAACATCCTAGCTGACAGGTTCAGCGCAAACTCCCCTCCTCCTCCCCACCAAAAGGGCAAATATCTATCCCAGCAGAGTGCTGCCCCCCTGACATCTCAGATGCTCAGGTAAGAGCCGCCCTCTCCAAAGCAAAAATCACAGCATCAATGGGACCAGACGGTGTCCCGGGCTGCGTCCTACATGAACTCCAAGAAGAGCTAAACCCAAATATAAAACTACTGTTCAATCTCAGCCTTATTACAGGATATGTACCAAAAGAGTGGCTACAGCAACAGTGGTCCCTCTCCACAAAGGTGGTGCCAAACATAAAACTACTGTTCAATCTCAGCCTTACTACAGGATATGTACCCAAAGAGTGGTGTACAGCAACAGTGGTCCCTCTCCACAAAGGTGGTGCCTCAACGGATCCTGGAAACTATCGCCCCATAAGCTTGATTAGCTTGGTCTGCAAAGCTATGGAAAGAATCATCATGGACCTCATAAATAAAGATATTGGGGACCTACAGACACTGGATCCTACCCAGTTCGGCTTTGTTAAGGGCAGATCCTGCCTCTTAAACATGGTAGATTGGCCATTGAGGAGGGGAAGGTGGTCCACACAGCCTACCTGGACCTCGCAAAAGCCTTCGATACAATACCCCTCTCGGGCATTATAGATAAGCTCACCAGCTTAAATATAAACCCCTATGTCACTAGATGGGTTCCAAACTGGCTCAAGGATGGAACCCCCATGGTTAGAATTGCTGGAGCCATGTCAGACTCCAAACCAGTTACAAGTGGCGTCCCACAAGGCTCCGTTCTGGGACCTCTCTTGTTCGGTATATATTTCTGGGAGGTACAGGCCAACACGGAAGGACTGTGGCTGACCAAGTTCGCAGATGACTGCAAACTGGGCGCCATAATCGACTCTCCAGCTGACACAAGCATCCTCCAAAAGGGCCTCATAGAAACAGACAACTGGTGCCAGAGCCATGGCATCAAGCTAAATGCCAAAAAGTGTATAGTCATCCCCTTTGGCAAAAACAAAGTGCCCACAAATTACCACATAGGTGGTAATCCATTAAGTACAGAAGAAGTAATTAGGGACCTGGGGACCCAAGTTGATAGCAATCTCTCATTTGACAACCACGTGGCCAAAGTAGTTAAAAAAACATTTTATATAGCCCATCTAATCATGAAGGGATTTACATCTAGATCAGGGAAGATCATCGTGCCTCTTTACTCATCCTTCATCAGGCCCATAATTGAGTACAATGCCCCTTTTGGGATGTACCTTACCAGACACCTGCAGCAACTAGAAAGACCCCAAAAGTACCTCACCAAGAGGATCAAAGGGCTCAAACAGATGCCATATGCTGCCCGGTTAAAGAAACTCCAGCTCTACTCAGTGGCATACCACCTGCTCAGAGGTGATCTGTGCCTGATGTATAAAGCCATGTCCAACCCGGAATTAATGGACATGCTGCACCTCAGAAAATCAAAATCCCATCGAGCTACGCGCTCGAGAGAATTGAACCTCAGCACTGAAATAAATAGGACATGCTGGAGGGACAGATTCGTAACCCAGAGGCTCCCTTCACTCTGGAATAAAATCCCAGTCCAGGTTAGGCAGAGTCCCTCATTGACTCTCTTCAAGAGGAATCTTGAGTGGATGGGAGATGGGTTTACCCTGGGTATCACTTCTGTGTCACTATTAGACAGAGGCACAGTATACTAACCTCGAAAAAGGGCATAGCAAAATTAATTTAAAATGGATGGCGAAAGCCAAACACACTCTGGCTAGGCTTATAAATGCCCTAGGGCAGATAGCCTAGTATGAACCTATGAATGAGACAGATTTCTGGTCAGATCCGATAAGGGAAGACCTCACAGTGGGGTTGCTACAGTGGTCCCCCATATTGGTAAGCACCAGATCCAGGATGTTGGCTCCTCCAGTTGGGATGTCCACCAGCTGGTCCAGGGCATTGGAGTTAATGAACTCCAGGAACCTTTGGGCAAGTCAGTCTGAGCACGAGTAATTTACCCAGTCAATGGAAGGGTAATTAAAATCACCCAGAACCATGGTGTTCGGCTGTATCTTGATGGATTCCAGTAGATCCAAGTAGGCTGAGTGGGTGGTCCTGATTCATGGAGGGGGTCTTGTAGCTGGCAATGACTTGAATAGGTGCCCTACTGACAGTTAGTCACACCTGAAGTGTCTCCAAGGAATCATACTGTTTAAGCAATCCTGAAGTGTCTCCAAGGAATCATACTGTTTAAGCAATCTGGAGGTGTATTTATCTTTAATGAATACTGATACACCGTCTCCTTTAGTTTTCACACCTTCAGTTTGTAGTCTGAACATGTGGAAGGAGGTGTAGCCCAATATGGATGGGGTGCTCTCCACAGCCTTGCAGCAGGTCTCCGTGACCGCACAGATGTCAGCGTCTTCCAAGGTAATGACTGTTTCCAGTGTGTGCAGTTTCACACTAAGACTCCTAGCATTTAGCAACATAACCTTGAAGTTATTTGTTGATGAAATTTTTAGGTCGGGAATTTTGCCCTTTTTAATTTGATTTGTTTGTTACAGAGTGAAGAAGAGGTGAAAAAGTATTTTACTCATTTTTTAGCTAGTAGGAAGCTAGATAAATGTGATATTTTATTTGATAGTTTAATATTAAGGTTGCAATTTATGGGTTGAAAAAAATTTCAAACCAAGTCGATTTCATAACGTCAATAGATTTTTAAGAGAATATCAGGTATATTAAAAAAGTACGACTTAAGCTGTTTTAGTTCTTTTTTGAGTTCTAACAAGGCAATATTGCTAGAGCCTTACATGGGTAAGATTTAAAATTGTTTGCATATATTTTTACCCAAACTGGACACTATGTGTTTTATGGGGAATAAATGTGATAGTACATGAGACTCTGTTAGAATTTATAACTAAATAATAAAGGTGAAAGTCTGTATTTAACTGATATTTTCAATATTTCCTAATGGTGGTTTTATGCGGCTGATCTGTTTGCTAACATGACTTTCACTTTTGAGAGAGTTAACAATAATATTGTACTCCACAGACTGCAGAAACTTAATTTTGGAACTAAAACTATTTGTTTCAAAACTACTTGCAAGAATAGGACCTTTCACATCTATTGTAATAACTCACCATCTGAAGTAGGAATACTCAACACTGGAATTCCACAAGGTTCCATATTAGGCCCAGATTTTTTTCACACTACTCATTACGGCCTAACACTAAATATACCCAGCCACAAGTTATCTATGTACACGGATGGCATACTTCTTTTGGAACCTAATTTCACTCACCTATCACTAAAACAGAAATCCACAGGCAACCAATAAAGTTCTAATCAACAGTACTAAGACCAGAGCAAGATCATGGTCAAACAGGCCCCTAGTAGGCAGGGTAATGGACCAGCCCCCCCCCCTCCACAGCCATTCCAGCATCCCATTGTCTCTGTACCCAATTACCAAAAACACTGCTTGAAACTGTCAGAGTACATACTATTTTCTTATTTACCTTTTCGATTAAGACAGATTTGGATTTAAATATAAAACTTTTATTCATCCTTTGTTTACTGGGTTTCTCCTATTAGGCTATTAGCCTCTTTTCAGTGAAAATTCATGGTGATATTTATATTACTTGGGGAAATTTGGCCAGAGTATCAGGGAAATTCCCCTATACTTTTTTGTAGGGGGACGTGTGTGTGTGTGTGTGTGTGTGTGTGTGTGTGTGTGTGTGTGTGTGTGTGTGTGTGTGTGTGTGTGTGTGTGTGGCACATGCTTCCCACTTCTGGTCCAGGTGCGAAGGCTGTTTAGAGAAGCAGGAAGCTATCATAAACAAAAATGGAGAGTGTAGTGTGTGTGTGTGTGTGTGTGTGTGTGTGTGTGTGTGTGTGTGTGTGTGTGTGTGTGTGTGTGTGTGTGTGGCACATGCTTCCCACTTCTGGTCCAGGTGCGAAGGCTGTTTAGAGAAGCAGGAAGCTATCATAAACAAAAATGGAGAGTGTAGTGCTGAACAAGAAGGTAAATCTAGATTGTGGTGCTAATTGAACAGCAGATTTTTTTTCATTGGAGAAGGAGTCAGAAGCCATGAATAGTGAAAGAGAGGAGTCTTGTGTGTCAGAGATGGAGGAAAATGCAGTCAAGCCTTTTTAAAATAGTAAGAAGCCAGCAAGTGCAGTGGAGATAGATTTAGAAGAGATTTTCCAGCAGAAGCCTTTTGAATCCAAGGATGTAATACAGGATTATATGGTCACAACCCTCCAATCGGCAGTGTTGCAGGATAATAAATTGTTGGGGATTCACTATACAATCTCAAAATACTGAAATGTTGAATTTCAGTATTTCCAGACTGAATAGTCGAAAACCCACATACACGAAAACCCACAATCACGAATACTACAATCGCGACCATACACACACACACAAAAACCAGGACATAATCACACACACACACACATGTACCTAACTAAACAAACATAACAACACACACAAACGCACTTAACCTACCTATAAGCAGGGGGGCAAGCTCCCCTGTGCCCCCCACACCCCCCTACTTATATATTCTAACTCTGAGGTCGCACTAAGCACACAAACACACAAAAAACACCACCAGACACACTCACCCACACTAAAATCCCTACCCAATTATCCTCAAACACACAAGACTTACCTGAAACCCCAGATAAATCCACAAGCTGCACCACACGTCACAAACGTGACACCACAATAGTGGCAGATTCGACATTTCCAGATTCAGCATAGTGTAGTTTCGGTTAACTGCACTTTCCACTTCGGTCTCGATGTACTGAATTTTGACAATTCAGTACGTCGAGATTGTCTAGTGCACCCATTGTTGGATATGGTGGAGGAAAGTGAACCGGAAGATGGAAAGGATTTATCTTGGGGAGAAATGATGGAAAGAATAAAGAAGGAAGAACAGCATCAGAGTGAGGAGATGCAGATAGAGAAGACATTGTATGGTGAGAGAAGCAGTACGTGGTAAGCAAGTAGAAGAAATGAAAATTAAATAAGAGACTGTTTAAAGTTTAAGTTGAAAAGAAAGAAGATGCTCCAATGGACAGATGCAAGGTATGGGACAAAGTTATTAAGACGCTCCGGATTAAAACAAATGAGGTAAGAGCATTTATACAGACCTTTTTTGTGGCATTATTTTTCAAGACTGGGCAGATAATGGAAGTTTATAGAGGAATATGAAAAAAAAAACTACTCACCGTGGAAGTTACATGTACTTAATCACTCTTTTAGGAGAACTAAGAAAAAATAATATTCAATTCTGAACTGAGGTTGAAAAAAAGACATTAAAAAGCACTTATTAAATCTATGCAGTGATGTGCTGAATTTATTGAAACTGTATGATAATAGAGGTTTATGGACTGGGGCATGGGATTGCAAAGTTATATTCAAACTGGAAAATGATTGTTTTGTACATATTCCAAGTGTTATTAATGTTGAAGGATATATAGATTTGGTGAGATATTGGGGATAGCCAAAGATCAGTTTTTGTGTGGAGAAACTGATCATTTAATTAACAAATGTGAAATATGTGGGGGGTTAGGACATGATGCAAAAGATTGTGAACCTAAATGCTATAAATAGAAAAAAGTGGCACATTTGGGAGGGGGTGTGAAGAAAAGAAAATGGAAGTATTAGATATAACATAGAATGAAATAGAACACGGTGATGAGGATAAAGCTATGGAAAAGGATACAAGAGAAAAAAAATGAAAACATATAGTAGTAGTACCAATGTTGAACAAGTGATTAAAAAAATAAAATAAAAGATGATAAATGTTAAAGAAGAGTCAAGTTTAAGTGAGACTGATGATGCTAAATGGAATACAGTTAGACAAAAAAATAAATTAAACTGGAAAAAGAGTGTCAGAAAGGAAAAGGAAAATATAGAACACAAAAAGAAAGGATGAATACATACTATTATTTAAAGCAGACTTACATGTAAAGTTTTGTCAAAAATGTGAATAGCTTTAAAAGCTGGAAAGAAGGATGGGGATTTTGGAGTGGTATAAACAGATAGTAATGTTATTATATTAGAAGTGAGTAGATTTTTGTCAAACAGAAATATATCAAACAGAAGTGTAGTGGGAAAATGTAATATGGAATTTTGGAAAAGATTACTTTTATTATATAAAGATACAAGTAAAATGTTAGATGTTACACTTGTTATAATAGGTAGAATTACTGTTACTGATGTAAGAGAGAACATGTTATAAGAATCATTGCATTATATGCTTATGCTAAAAAAAGGAGAGGGAAAAATGTTTAGAAAGATAATACAATATGTAGCAGTTAATGTTAATGTTGTTGTTGTTGTTGTTGTTGTCTTTCGGCTTTTTTCTGATTAGGGGTCGCCACAGCAGAATTCCGGTCCGCTAATGATTGGCAGTAGATTTTTACATACAGAGTTGCCAGCCCTGACGCACAACCTTCAACGAAGGTACGCCCATTCATGCATGTCGCCACACAAGACGCTTTAGCTGAGAATCGAACGGGACAACGTCTTACTGTGAGGCAACAGTGCTACCACAGCACCACCACCGCAGTATACAATATGTAGCAGTTAATATGGAGATAATTGTAGTAGGAGATTTTATTTGTAACTTAAGACATCCTAACAAAAAGGCTTATGATGCTAAAGTAGTAAAATACATTATAAAATATGGATAATTAAAAATATGGAATTTAGAGACTTGGATGGATAGAAGAGGCGATAAAAGAACAGAAATAGATTATTTATTATCAGAAAGTTTAGTAGTGGTCGCACAGAGTATTACTGAATGGGTTTCCAGATCATACAACAATATGGATTATGATAAAAGGAAATAATGATTATATAAAATTAGGGAAAGGCATAAAAAGAATAAAGTAAAATGGAATGATAAAGGGAGAAAATAGGTCATGAGATTATGGCAAGATCATGTAGAAATGAGAATTTTACAAATATTTGACAGAATTGTGGTTAAAGTTTTAAACTAAAATATAAACAAATGTTATATAACATGGGAAAAAGAGAAAATATATAGGGAAAAGAGGAATTATAAGAATTTAAGTAATATGACTGAGTGTA
>NC_056745.1:1360273929-1360383929 GCF_019279795.1 Protopterus annectens
AAAATTATGTCTCACACTTTCTCACCCCAGCTGATCTTAGGTCATAAAATGTCCTTATTCCCAAGACTCAATATGCCCAACTACTAATTACCCTGAATTTTTCACATAATACCCATAAAATCGAAGTAGCTGAAAGTAAATATTAAGATTTGCTGTCCTAGTTGATAGAAGCATCCATTATAGCTTATTAGAAAGGCCACACATTTACAATTTCAGGGCTACTTTTCTACTTGGTACTCTTTTCTATGAAATTTTAAAACAAGGTTACTGCCCTCCCTTTTAAGGAAGATAACAAATTATTGAACCAAACTAGTCTCTTAGAAGCAGCCGAGAAAACACTCACATACTTGTTAGATCAAGATTCAAACTTGCACTTGCCATTGGAGGAAAGGCCTACTCATGAGTAAATTCTGACATTTGAAACCAAATACCTACAGGTATAAAAAACAGTAATGAATTATGGACATTCAAAAAGCTCACAGAAAATTCTTACATAAGGAATCTAATTGCACCCGATTATGTGGCATATGCTAAAACTACTAATTTAGTACTAATGCAGTACTAGTACTATGTTATGTATCTCAATTGAAAGAACATTCCTCTTACGCATACATAATCTTAATATACAAACGTAGTTTCCTAATTTTAATGCTTTATAAACATTGCTGTATTACTTACACCACTAGTAGGTCTGAGTTATTACCTCTGTATTTATATATGCATTCACTGTTAACATTTGTAAATCCTTTGTAACATGAGATGATTATTGTACTAAGTCAAACTATCCTATGTAATTTCCTCATTGTTTTACGACTGTACTGCTGTACCCAGGTTACGGGTTTATAGGCGTTTACTAGGCTAACGAACACAATGGCCTTTTTAAGCCTAGCCATGCATCCCAAATCTCTGACAAGTTCTGATGACCTTGACAAGTGTGAGCATGGGCCTGGGAAATAAACCATCTGCAGGTTACCTGAGTCCATTAGATATATAGTTGCAAAACCAGGAATGACTTTCCGGTTTCCCATCCAATTATCCAAGTTGCACTTGAATTGGGTAAGGGAGGAAGTATGCTTCACATGGATGGGGAGCATGTTCCATAGATGGGGTAATCTCTGGGATACATACCTATCCCTCCAGCAGGTCCTATTTATATCACAGGCAAGGTTTAATTATTTAGAACAGGTAATTCTGGTGTGGTTTGTTTTGTGGATATGCAGGAGGTCCATCAGTGCGGGGTCTGACAATGCCCTGTATGCCAGGCATAGATCTCCCCTCAAAAGCCTGTAGAAGATGGAATATAAGGATAGGGCCTTGAGGCAGTCTGCATAGGACATTTTACTTATGCCCTGTATTATTTTAGTGAGGAACCTCTGTGGACGTTACAATTGTTAGATATGCCTGGTTAGGTACATACCAAAGGGGGCATTGTACTCAATGATAGGTCTGATGAATGCCAAATACAGTGGAACAATGACTTTCTTGGACTTAGATGCCATACCTTTGTTTATAAGTTGTGCAACACCATTGTAGACACATGATGGTCAAAGGCTAGATTACTGTCTGTGTGTCCCTAATTCCCTGACTACTGGGTCAACTCTTAGGGGTGTGTTGTCAATATGATAGTAAAACAGCTCACTTACTCAGTTGTCAAACTGTAAAATAAATTAAATAAAATATAGAATTTAAAATTATGCAAAGTAGATGCATTCTGCAAAATCTCTGTTCGATACTTTACCATTCATCATGATGGAAGCTATGATATGTCACACTATTAACTTTAATGACAAAAATAGCCAAATTCAACTCACTCTTTAGCTCTCAGTGATCAATAACATCCATCATCATGGAAACAAATGTGTTCCTTCTTCCTGACTATGGAAAACAACTTGCCACTTAAAGACAATACGCACACACTGAAGTTCCTGTAAGAGTGGAAAGGAACAGACAATTCTGAAATCAAAAACAACAATATCTAGAACAATAAAGGTATGGTATATTGTTATTCACCAATAGCTAATGGTTTGTAATGCATTTCTCTGTTCAGTACATGATGACCATTGAGCTGGCATCTCTGTTTGGCCTCTGTATTCCCATTCATTCCGTTTGAGGTAAGGTCATGATCATGGCATGGCCATTATTCAATTATTCAGACAGCCAGTCCACTTTTTTATTCTTAAGCTGTATAATTCTCTGTGCTTGCTCAGACAATGCCCAAGGGAAAAACCTGAAAGAGGAAAGCAAAGGGTTTGTCAGAATACTGTTGATGGGCCATGCAGCTCAGGGCACATGCCCCAACTGACCCTCTCTCAGTAGAGCTGAACAGGTTTTGTTTCATATTTTCCTTTTCTTCCAACAGAGCTTCTCCAGCTCCTTGGACACTTAATGGCAACAAGTCATGTGACTCATGGCACCAAGTCATGTGAGTCATAGACAAGGCTTCATCTCCTTAGGCCATGGAGCTTGTTGCTTAGCAACAAAATTATATTTATTTGTTTGTTTATTGCATATGCATGAAAATCAAAATGTTAGTGCATGGAATAAATCATCGATCTAGGAAATTAATGCTTTATAGTGGCCCTTGTGGACTTCATGGATATCATGCCAATAACACTGTATTTATTACCTTTCTTGACAGTATTTGTATGGCAGGGAACAGGCAAATGTCATTTGATGCCTTAATGTCAGCTACACAAAATGTTATCTCCTCACTCTCAAACACTGCAATTTGCAATTAAAGTTAAAAAGAGAGCAGAAACTGAAAACATACTTTGATCAGCAATATTGCTTTCCTAGCATTATAAGGCATGTCCCAACTAGATGTTGAAAGTCTTCAGAAAGTTTAGTCAAACCCAGGAAGTATTTACAATTGTCAGGTAACATTTTCCATCCATGGAACCAGGATCAGCAAATACCAGTATAATATGTACTTACTGGCGACAGTAAGCTGTAAATGGTTTACAGCAACTTAAGCAGCAAACACATTCTTTGCCAATTTTACCTGGAACATGACATAAATTGTTGCAGCAGTATGCTTGAAATTTTAAGACCATTAGCTGTTTTCTGATTGATTAAAGAAAATGACACATCTGTTCTAAGTCATTAGCTCTCTCTTACCTAGCAGTGACCTTCATATTGGCCTGGGGGGTATCACAGTACATACATCATCATAAGGACATTTTAGGGACAACAGCAGAATCTAATTTACTCATGAAAATTGTAGTTCTCACAATGCTATACAACAAAATAAATATTTCTTATGCAGGCTAACATTTAAACAATACAATTTCCTTCTTAACCTGGTAAATTTGTTGTGAATATGAATAAAATATTAAATGATGTTGCTTTTCATTCAGAAGTCCCTGCTCATGATATAGATGCTGAAGAGCTTAACAGATCCATTTGCATCACTTTAGACTGGAGATACTAGGATAAGGACAGAAATAATAAATGTACCACAGTCTCTTGTGTGTCTGTTATTGGGTTATAGCGTTACTGTATTAATGATGCATGTGATTATAATACACTAACCTTCATCATAACTAATAATAACCTTTCTTTGTTTGCAGCATTCCGTTGCAGAATTTGTAGTAGCCTTCAGCAAGGTGAGAAGTTAAAACCAAACGGTGTCAGTCACTCAAGCCAAATACACTGAATTTGCTACAGGTTACAGTGGAAAAGGTAATTTGTATTATAAAACAACGGAAAGAGTACAGTATTTGTAAGTTAGCACAACACTTACTGTATGTTGGAAATCTGAATATTGTTAAGAGGCAGAAATATAAACGGCATTGCCAGTCTCTTATTCATAATAGGTTGCCGTTCAGATCAACTGAAAGGGGTATCTCTATCCACATACATTGGATGTATTCAGGAATAATGTGGAGCTGGGGCAAAAACAGAAGTGTAAACTTATTACATTATTCTGAAGAAAAACATTATATTGTAGTTGATTGATGTACACTTCCATGCATTACTGTAATATTAATAACCAAGAGATGAGCAGTTTTTTCAGCACAAAATGTAAGAAGTTTACAACAAAGTAAATGTTGTGTACACTCACTGGGGAATGTATAGCAGTAGAGCTAACAATTTATTAATATTTCAGAACGTCTTGTTCCAAAACGTGAAAGGCATAGTCTCTATGGCATGCTAGCTATGTGAATCATCTGTTAACCTTCTGGTATTAGACATTGTTCTCAAACATGAGATGCATGAGCAAACTAAATTTTCAGAAATTTTATACACAATAGCTTTGAGAATGGCAGGGTTCTGCTTCTAGCTTACAATTTGTAACTGATTTAAATAACATTGCACAATTGTTATACCTAACCATAATTGACAAAATATGAATATCATTCTTAGATGACCAGGTAAATATAATACATTCAGAAAGTAAACTACCAACTAGCTACTGTAAAATCTTAAATGTTCGGACATATGTGCATTTGAATTATGGTGATGTATTTGTAATAGATTCCATGAAGGCTTTTTGAGTCAAAAAGCTAGAGTGTTTTAGTGGATTTTTGCAATAAATATTTACTGGTTTTCTGGCCATTGTTGTATCTTTTGGTGTTTGCCTTTTGTCACAGTGCAGTGATGTATTTGTAATCTTACATATAGATTCTCTGCATACAGTTATTCCATCAGACATAGGATTAGAATACTTTGAAAAGGAGTTGCTGGACAAAGGAGTGTATGTTAGGAAAGTTAGACTAGTTTCCCCCAATGGGTTGGTCTTTGGCATGCACATGTAAAGCTGTGTAATATAAATCCCAAATCACTACCCTTCATAAATCTGTATTAAAAATACATGAAACTACATAATCTAATGAAATATAAAATAAATTTATTCCAGAAGCTCTTCTCTTCACTAGGTCTAACAAACTTACTTATTCTCATGTAGCCCATTCATTTAAATCCAAATCTAAAACTGGGTAATAAAATGATAAATCTTGACCAGTTCCTCCAAATTAAAAATGTAAATGTCTAGGATTTCTACATCATTAAGAATAACTCTCTAAAGGACAGCAAAATAAAATTTGAACTCAATAACAAATATACAATAATTCTGAGACAAATCAAAGATATAGTATTTACTTTGGGTAATTTCCCTAATGAGGTTCAGGAAGAAATTGCCCTATCCCTCCTGAAATGCCTAAAAATTAAAAAGAAAATGTTATCAATTACATACAACTTTACCTCAACCATTGAATATGAATCTTCTATTACGTTTGCACAGAATTGGAGAAACAAACTCCGAACTGACAGATGTTTACTTCTCCCAAGCAATTAATAATACAATCAGGTTTGCCCCCTTCAAGAAATTATTATAGACACAATTAATTGCAGACAATAATGCATATTATACCCCATGGTATCTTAACAGCTTCTTTCCAAATACTTCACCTCTCTGCCCCTTCTGCCCCACAGTGACATCAGACCTCCTGCATATTCTGTGATACTGTAAATATGCACAAACTTATGGAACTCACATAGGATTAAACTTGAAAAAATGGGTTATGGGAAATCCACCCTTTCATGGGAATTTGCTATACTACATGTGGGTCACAAGGGCCTACCCACTAATGAAGTGAGAGTGCAGCTTTCTTTATGCCAATTAAGCTTTATATTACACAGAACTGGTTAGACAGTTCTAAAATGAACTGGGAAAATTTTACAAAGATGGCATCCAAGTATATTTTATCCCATAAACTAACTGCAGAAAATATTAGCAAACGCATGAAATACCTTAACTTCTGGAGTACAACCTTCGACTGTATCCTGAAGTAAAATAAAATGGCTTTACACCGTCTAATACTATTGGCAGTACACCCCTCCAAAGTTTTTAACTCATTCAATCCTGTTATGGATACTTCAAAGTGTTACTTTAGTAATAATAATGGTGTAAGAATGTAGCACTATATGTAAATAGTTGTATATGTGATGTGTGCATCTTATCTTCTTTAACTACTGAGTTTTCAATTTTATGCCATTAACGATAGTTTGAATTAATAGTGTTAAGAATGTTATGTATATTTTAATAGTATAGTCTCTTGCCATATTAAGAAAGTAAGCTTTAAATGTTTTGGTTGGTTATGTGAATGTTCACTGGCCTTATCTGTCTCTGTATGCTGACCAGTTTCAGTAAAATAAGTTTTGTAAATTTTATACTAAAATAATGAAACAAAAATAAAATAAAGTTTTGAAAGAAAAAAAGTTAGACTACTCAAAGAAATGCTAGATATTGTACTCAGTAATAAGTTTATGGTGTTTAGACAAAAGTGGGGTGTAGCTATGGGGGCAGCAGTGGTGCCCAGCTACTCAGTCTTCATGTCTCAGTGGAAAGAGATATTTATAAGTATCATCATAGAAATTTATGTCAAAGCATGATTTGCATTCAGAATGTGTTTTAGTATGAGAAACATATGAACAATTGTTTAAGAAATGTTGATCTATTTGAGTAATTGTCCCTTTGTTGGGATCTTGTCATACATTTTCTCCAAGTCTAGGAATGTCCAGTTGGGCTCTCTCCTCTTCTCTAGCTTCTTAACTATCTGTCTCACTTCAGACAGTGGGTCAGTTTTTCCACATCCTGATCTGAATCTAATCTGCTCACCTCCCATCTTACTTTCTACTACTCTGTGCATTCATTTATCAGTCATCCTCATACCTCTCAACCCCTTAGAGCAAGAAATCTGGACAAAGCCATAAATGGTGGGACAAAGACCCAAATATCGGAACAGTTTTTTAAAATATTGTTCTTACTAACTTAGAAAGTTGATAGAACAATGGGTTTTGCATTAACATTAATTTTTTTGAAGGGTATGAAGCCTGAAATTCAAATGTATGTCATTATTTTCTGACTTCAGTCCTCAATTTGCCAATAATTTGCCAGAAATCCAAAATTTTATGAGGAATCTACCAAAAATGAGACAAAAATCTGGATATTCTGTGAAAATCTGGACAGTTGAGATGTATAATTCATCCTCTACAGCACGTTCATGCATTGCGTCAGGAGTTTGATATCTCTTCACTGCCACAGTTGTTAATGTCTCCCTTGTTTATGCCAGATTATCAGTACTTGACCACATTAAAGTGGGTGGCATTGTAAGTAATACTCATGACAGAGGTCCCTACAGATGTATGTGAATATATTGGTTTACTGGTCTGTTTCAGTCAGTATGCAGCTTAATGCTAAAAATGTGATGTATTTCACTATGGAAAAACAACCTTGAATATCCATAAGCACTAAATTCCCAACAGCTTATTAAAGCAAAGTCTTTAAGGGATTTGGAAATCATTGTTCACTCTGTTGATATCTTTAAGGAATATGTGCTAAGTGCTATGGTATTTTAAGCAATATCAGACAATGTTTTATGAATCAGGAAGCTTATGTTTTGCTAGCAATATAACTCTGCAGTCAGACCCATTTTAGAATATTGTGGCTCTTTTTGTTTATAACAGTTTCAAGTTAATGAGACATGAGCATATTCAGAAATGTTTCAGTAGAACAATTATGGGTATGAGACAGTATTCATATATTGAAAGATTAACAATGCTGACATAGTATTCTGAGGGGTCCGGGTTAATTTATAGGGACCTATTATTGTTATTTAAAAGTTGTTCAGATGAAGTACTCTGCTACATGGGTGTTAGATTTCTGACTCATAATTTAAATAAAAAAAATTGTGGACATTTGGTGGTTCTGCCTCAGATAAATACAAGAGGTTGGGGTAATTTTTTCCATCAACAAGCTGGTAAAGTAAGAAATATTTTATCAATTGAAATTAGATGTATGGGACGTGTAAAATAGTTTTAAAAAGTGGTTGATTTGTGGTTTGGCCCAAATGTTTTTGAACTAGGATTATAAATTGGTAAGCTGTTAAATAGGCCCTAAAGGGAGTTGTGAGTTGTTTTCAGTACCATTGTACAGTGAACATTGTTCTTGTATACTGATGCTAAAATGTTTATTCTCCAGTCATCTGGGATACACCTTTGCCTCTACACCCTGGAGCCACTTCTTCTTTATCTCACCCAATATCTTAATCAGACCTGCCATGACCTTACCTGAACCTGCTGCTTTCCCTGAGTTCATTTTCCTTAGTGCTGTTACTTTTTCTAGGGTGGTCTCTTTTTCTTTCATCATAGGTGTGTCTGGGGTAGTACAACATCTGTGAGGTTTTATAGTACTTTTTATCACCTTAACAAAAGGGACTGCTTAGTATTTATGTTTAATGCCTCTAGTCTACTTGTTGAGAAGCGATTTGTTCAAAATTTTAATTGATAAAGCCCCCCTAAAGTTGTTTGACCAACTCCTTAAAGTTAGATTCTTTTATGTATGTCTACCCCACACATTTATGTAGAAAGCTGCATTTCTACACCACTGGCATTAATATAGCTAATTCTACCACCATTGCAATTTTTTGGAGCAGGGAAACCCTCTAACCTGCAACAATTTATAATCCAAGTGTGATTTATTTTTTCACAAAATGGTTCAGAACTCACAGTTCAACCAAACTGCCCTCAAACAAATTGCCAACTTAATTTTGTTAACTTTGCACAGTAACATTTTTCAGCTTGTCCTTTCTCTTTATCTTTCTTGCATGCAACTGCTGTGTGCTTGATGATCTGACACATTATTTCTTTTGCATTCAGTGACTTGATTATATGCGCTGGGTACTTATTATTCTTTTTTCTGGTTACCTTGCTGCTCATCAATCCCTACCCTCTTGGTTGGGCTACAGACCCATTAATTCTTTGGCAATGACAGCCTTTTAGTCCAATCTTTTCTGGAAGGGGTTGAAACTAAGCAAACTAGCAGTGAGAACTATCGTCCACAAATCAGGTAACAGGTTGGCCACACCCCCATTCTTAACTCCTGCACGCAGCTGCTTGCAGGCTTTACAATAGCTGGTCACAGAGGGTACATGCATGCTACTACTGCTACTACACATTCCATCTTCCTGACAAGTGAAGTGACACACTATTGCAGCATAGGTTTACCAGGTACATTGCTATAGGTGATATACTGAAACTACTGCAGGTGAGCTGAGCCTTCACCTCACCATCTACCCATAATATCCAAACTGATGTCAGCTGGTCCCTCCCATCATCTCCTACCCAGTCCATCCAGTGCCTTTCAGCTAATCAAACATAGGTTGCCTAAGACAGAGTCAGGGTTTCTTCCCTCTATACTGGGCTCTGGTCATTTATATATATTTTTTACTCTTACAAACCATTTAAAGTAAATCTTACAGGAAGTAACCAGTCCATCTCCAAGAACACAAATGACATTTTTAAGAGTCATTTTATAAACATTTTTCAAAGTTCGCCTACATTATTGCACATCATTAGCCTTGCCTGTTTGCAGCTATGTTATAAATCTTAAAACAGGTAAGCCATATACAAAGTATAAAGTCAAGCAAACTTTGATAACTAAGATACGTTGTTTACAAAAAGTATACCTTCTAGTGTTAGAAACTGTGCCATGGAGTCGGCAGGAACCCATCTGATCAAAATAAATTAGACAAATGTTATTTATTTTATTTATTTATTGTCATGTGTTAACCGGGTTGGTCCAACTGATCCAAAGGCCCATTTTCAATGGAGACCTGAGGAGAAAAGCTCCAATTACAAATACAGACATTCCAAACAAACAGTAATTAATACAAAGACTAAAAATTACAATAGTAATATTGACAAGAAACATTTACATTAAATTAAATAAACAAAGACAAAATATGTATATACAAGTTTAAAAAATTCAATACAATAATGGCAGGATAAACCCTGAGGTGGAATATTTACAAGAACCTGATTGTAGATAAACTGTAAATTGGAATGTTAGAAGAGCAAGAAAGAAAGGCAGATAAAAAGAGAGAAAAACTTAAAGTAATCAAAAGTAGAATTTAAAAATCATCCTATATTATCTCTAAACAACCATATGTGGATGCGATTACTGCACAGGTGGAAACAGATGCTTTATATCTTCACTTGTATTCTTTGTTATTAGGTTCTTTTTTCATATATCTGACATTATGTATGAAAGAGATCACATATGACTTTTCTCCCCTTATTGTTTCCATTTTCACTCCTTTTTATGATTTGTATGTTACCTGCTTGTAAAACAAAATTAATCTGTTAGTATTGTTTGTTCTCTGTACTATTTTATTTATGGAGATTTTCTGCTTGGGCTTCAACTGAAAGTGGACAACAACCCAGTTAGACATCCCAGTTGTCAAATCATGAATACAATGTAATAATCTTGAAATGTTTAAGAGATTCTGATTCAAAGGACTGATATACTTGTATCCAAAATCTTTCAGTGTAAGACATACATCTGGATTCAATAAAAATCCATGTAGGCTCCGAGTAGAGCCTACATAGAATGTACCTGTGTGCAGGGCCATGGCTCCTCCCTAGCAGCAAACCATAAATATTAATTATGGACCGCTGCCAAGGGAGATTAGAGTTATACAGATATTGAATCAGTGCAAGCAGCAGTGTAGAGGCTGTTCCATAGTTGTGGACTGTCCAGAAAACATCTAGACAGATGTTAAGCACAGGACAGTAATATATTTTTTTAATTTTATCTGCTGTTTGCTCAGTGCAGTACAATGCTTAGCAGTGTCGAGCTTCGCTTATCCATATGCACCTAACATCTGATATATATATATATATATATATATATATATATATATATATATATATATATATATATAAAACAGCTTCCTGTTTGTGCAGAGTGGTGTGGTGCTTGGCAATGCCATCCAAATTCTAAAAATAGAAAGTGGGTATATTTAATTGTTGTAGTTCTGCAGTGTTTAGTAGCACATGAAGTCGCATAGCTTCACTGCGTAATGCTAACAGGTAACTTAGTAGTGTATGTGAAGATATTCTGCTTCCCTGCTCTGTTCAAGTGGCTAGATAGGATGAGTCATGACCTACAGTGTGGTAAGTCCCGGATTCAAGTCCTAAGCAATCATATGCTTTGCATTTATTGCTTTGAAGATGATTCAAATGAATGAAACATCAGTTTAATTTAAAATTAAAAAAATTGTTACATTTAGCAAAGTTGCATGGTGCTAAGCTTTGCTTAAACATGGCCAAAGTTCTATTTCATTTGCACATTGCTAAGCTATGCTTAAACACGGTTTGTGTATGTTTGCATGATACACAGCTTCACTTAAATGGTTTGTATGAGTTTGCATGATAAGCGACATGCCACATTTTTGAAAGTTGCACTATGACATGTAAGGGCAGGAATGCACCCTATATAATGGCCAAGAGGTGGGAATCTGACACCATTCTTT
Source organism: Protopterus annectens (assembly GCF_019279795.1). NCBI lineage: Eukaryota > Metazoa > Chordata > Ceratodontiformes > Protopteridae > Protopterus > Protopterus annectens. Next base: position 1,360,285,245 of record NC_056745.1, read on the forward strand.
GGAATTCTCATGTGGCTGGTGGTGTTGGTGAGGGCTGTGCTTTCAGGTGCAGAGATGAGGTGTGCAGGAGTGTTTGTTGGACTCCTGGTGAAAAGCCATGAACCCCAGCTGCCACATGACAATTACAAAGGTTCAGAGTATAAGCCTGAGGCCTGGGCTCATTTGGCTAGGGAACGTAACAGTGCTACTGGTATCCCCCACACTGGTGAGCAGTGTTGTCACCACTATGACAACCTGAAGCATAGATAGAGAGGAACCTTGGACACCTGGGTCCAAGAAACTCGGGCTGGGTGCACCCCACAGATATGTAAGAATGTGTCTCAGTGATTTATAAATATACAAACTGAATGTGTGCAAAACTGGTATGCATAATTCTTGTCTTCTCTTACAACAGATGCAGAAGACAGGACACAATGCCCAGTCCCATGCAGGGCATCTGGCCAGGATGAGGTGAGAGTGTAGTAAGTAGGGAAAATCCAAAACAATAACCTAATGCATAACGTACTGTCAAAATAAAAAAAGTATTTACAGAGTTTGCAGCCCTAACAGTCAGGTATAACATACTTGGGAAATGTAATATGCTTAGTAATTTGTCAGTGCCTACCTGAAATGTTAAACCAAGTTAAATCAAGTAACCCTGCATTATTGTGTAGTATAGTTTACAAACATCAGCTGAGGTTATGGTCTACAAAGAGTAATAGTCACTGCTCTGTTGTGCTCATTGTGTGAAATATGCTGTAGACTGCACTCAAGTAATGATGAGAGTAAATGGGTTATTTCTTCTAGGTCTGACACAGCTATCTGTGCTGTACACACCCCACTCAAAGCAACAGTAATAAATCGAGTTTAAAGGGTGATGCCGCTGTGATATGTACTGTTTCAAACAAAGAAGTGCTCATGATTCTTGAAGTCACTGCATGTGTGTTCTAATCTAATACCAGTCAGCTTTACAAAGGAAATTAATAAAGACTGACTGCAATACCCACAGTAAGTTTAAGCCTGTGTTCTGGTCAATTTGTGTCATATGCTGTACATTCCACCCACTTGAACAAGGTGTATGGGTAAGGTAGCTGATGTTATGGCCAGATATTCATGTGTATATATATATATATATATATATATATATATATATATATATATATGTCAGATTTTAAGGTACATTATCGATAAAGTTTAAAGCAGGATTATGCATTGAGAAGTAATCTGTTCAAATAATTGTGGAGTCTGGCTGTAGTCACTGCATGTGTGTTCTAATTTGACACCAGTCAACTGTAAACAGGAATTGAGTAAAGACTGCAGAAAAAATTGTCTGATAAATATAGTGCAATACCCACAGTAAGGTGCAAGGCTGTGTTATGGCCATTTGTAGTCAAATAATACTGTGTATTCCTCCCAGTCCAAGAACAAGGTATATGGGTAAGGTATCTCACATTCTGGGCAGATATCCATGTGTATAAGTACCAGATTTTCAGGAGCAATATCAATAAATTGTAAAGCAGGATTGTGCCTTGATGAATAATCCTTTCCAATAAGTGTGAAGTATTCCTGTATGCACTGTCATGCCTTTTCTAATCTGACATCAGTCAACTGTTAAATTTAGTGCACATGTTCCCTGGAGTCACAGCTTGTGGGTTCTAATCCCATGGCAACTAAGATATCACCAGCTGTCTAGTCTAATTAGTGTACATGAACATGCCTCTCAACTGTCATGATTTTTCAGAATGTAATGACTAATGCCCCATATGTCTGGTCAGTGATTAGCAGATAAAAGACAATACTTGGAATGCAATTTATTGGCAAATCTGTTTACAGAGCACCTTGGTAGCAATGTATGAGCACACTATGTAAAACTGTTCAATATAGTTGTGTACCTGCATTTGTTAGTGCTTGGCCCATACTGTCCAGTGCTAACAGGTTGAAAGGTATGTACATGTAACATCATCCGTACAAGACTCTGCACACAAGTGACACTCCATACCTATAGAAGTATGTATTATTAGTCTGTGTAGTAATATCACCTGCAAGGTCATTAATGGTATATTTCTCTCTCTCTCTCTCTCTCTCTCTCTCTCTCTCCACCCCTTACCTTCTCTAATTTATTATTATAAAATGTATTACTTTATTACTGTTTATTATTATGGTTTGTTATTAACATACTCACCATTATGTTATTTATTCTGTTCCTCATAATACCTATTTGGATTAATCAATATTATGTTCCATTATGTTAATAGTAACAATGGTTTGGTTATTACTAATCTTAGCTTATGTTTATATCTAATTTACTACAGCACGGCAAGGTAGGCCTGTTCCAGGTGATCTACCTACCTCACCTCCACTGTCCGTGGCACTGGGGCCCAGCACATCTGGGCCACAGCCTGGTGGTTCCCCAACTGCTGCCCCTGTATAACCTGTGGCATTGGGTAGTTCTGCCCCATGGGCTGGGCCCCTTCTGGAGGTGGAAGTGGAGGGGGTGATTTTGTCTCCCGTAAAGAACTGCCAGGTATGGTGCACAGGGTGGTTTACTGACATTGTTGGTGCACACCTGCATCAGATGGAGAGCATGCTCACCATCCTGGTGAGGCAGCCTCACTCTCTCACCTTAAAAAAAATGGGCAACTGTCCCCCCAAAAATATCATCCCATACATAGCTCTCCATTTCACACATGTGTGTACTGGACACACTTAATTTGATCCAATTGGCTTGACAATGAAGTTAGGTTGTCATCACCCCTCTCTGGGGGTGACAGTCCAAATTTAGCTAAAAAAATCTGTCACAGTGCACAGTTGGTGATGAAGAAATGGATAGTTATGGTTCTTTCCTACACCCATCCTGCACATCCCTACCTCTCTTTCACTATGTTTTCCCCCTGCTTGTACCCCTCTTTACCACTGTCCTATCTCCCCATTTTTCTTTTCTTTAAAGATTTTTTTGTGCAACACAGCATGGTGTGCCACATCGCTTAGCTATGCTAAATAGTGCTATACTGATATATGCTTTTGGAACAATATTAATAACTTTTGAAAAGTACACCTGTATCCTATTTCAAACCCACGACCATCGCAGCTGCAGAATAGTGGACCAACATGCAAAGCCACACAGCTGCTAATGAAGGCATCTGTTCTAAACAAAACATAGTAATGCTGTAGCTATTCTAATTAAGCATGTTTAAATGGTGCTGCACATCATGCCACACCACACAAATCAGCTAAGAGAATTATACAAAAATAGCACTGTAATTGGCACTTTAGTACACAAATACATCATTATAATGGCACACACATAAGATTAGAAGTAAGTGAGGTATCTGATAGTAGGTAAACCTGCAGTTATGTCTACAACATGTAGGAACATACTTGATAAAACATTAATGGAAAAGAGGATGTTAACTGGTACTCTGGTATACAACTTCAGCACTCTAAAGCCATACACATAATAATAGATGTAAGTGTGCTATTTAACAGCAGGTAACTATAGAATGATATCCGCGACATGTAAAAATTCACCTGTTGTAATAGCGACTCTATAGTGCAGTCTGTAAAATGCATTGACAACATAACTTTGATAAACAAGGTTCTAGGTTCAAGTACAGCTGTGTCTACTAATGAAAATACATGTATGTGGCCATCAATATTATAAAATCTGATATTTATAGCTGTCTCAACACCGATTTATCCACCCAAAGCAATATAGTTGAAATGTCTGCATCTATATAATACAGAGCAAAGGCCTATAGATAGGACCACTCTCACCTACTCCTAGTACAGCAAGGTAAAGTGCACAGAATATCAGGTAATGCAATAGCCCAAATACCCAGAGGATATTAAGGTGTGTACTGAAATTGTGGCCCAGTAATATCACACTGCAGCCCACAATGTTTTGCTGGTGACATCACAGACAACCACAGCTGCACAAGTAACATACATATATGGATGTTGAGCTAGATGCAAGGGTTGCCAGCCCACACTTAACAGGGGACTATCATGACATAACAAGTGACTTGGCAGTTATCCAACTGAGTGACATCATAGTTAATCTACACCTACCTGTCTTTTAGGACACACCAAGCATTTTACCTTGCATTTCCTTACTGATACTGTCAAATGACAGACTTATCTGAAACACATATCTTACTTCTCAGGGAGTGGGTACTCTCAGTTTGTCCCTGCCTAGACAACAAGGCTGTCACAGGTCCCACACTTACTCTTAAAGCTTGTTGTCCTGTAAAGTGTTCACCCTTTCTGCCTATGCCTATTGCCTGCAGTATCACCTTCAGCTTTGGCCTGTAGCACACACATTTGTATGTAAATAGTAGCTGCTACATTCCCTCTGCCATGACGTAATATCTGTCCCCCACTATTTTCCAACCCATCATATAAGAAAGGGGTTCCAGTCTACATTGAGGCCATATATCTTGTTCAGTGGTTGCATGGGATTAGCTGATTATACTTCAAATAAGCTGTGTTGACTGCAATTAGCACTTCAGAAGCACAAATTGTTTTAGAGGGAATCACTTGCTAATAGAGAACCAAGTTAAAAAGGCAAACAGCTAGCTAGGGGAAACATTGTGTATGACCGTTCCTTTGGTCAGCTCATTGGCACAACATTTATATATTTCTGTACTATTCAACAGAGGAGTATTGTACTCCATCAGGTATGTAACCTTTTTTTTCAGCATGATGCATATGTGTCCATATACTTAGGGGGAATGGGGATTACAGCAGTAAGCCTTGCTTGAAAGTGTACTGATGACTGGTCATTGATCTGCAGATGTGTTACACCTACAGAGGAATTAGAGTACAGTGCTGTTAGAATGCTCTGTGTTAATTAGGTATACCACTCTCCTGGAAATTTCCTGCTGAAAGTGGTGGTAATACACTGCTATTTGTGTGGCACTGCTGGTTTTAAATATTATAAGGTGGATTTACACATACGGGCCACAACTTAATGGTCTTCTGTGTTGGATTTTTGATCATGCAACAGTATTTGCCATAGCACAATCAGGAATAGATGACTACTGCTACTATCTACTTGAATTCACAACCTTACTATGTTTGCATGGTGTTGAATATGAAATGTGTAACCAAGCAGTGTCTACTGGTAGCCATTTGTTATTGCTGTATGTCTACATACTATACTCCCACGTATGTGATCCTGATATATGTTGCCATTTTCTTGTCTTTCAGGGAATATGTATTCCCGATGTCAGGACCCTTTTACAGAGGCGGAAAATGATACTATCCTGGAAACCTTGCATCATCACCACCAACTCCTGCTGTCCAGGGGAAGGACAAACAGGGAAGAGTGGGCAGCACTGTTGGCCAACCTGGTTCACAATGTAAATGCAATTGGCCATTAGAGCAGGACATATGAGCAGGTGCGACACCGTGCAACCAACATGATTAATGCTGTCTAGAGAAGACCAGTAGACGTGGCCAGGGATGGTGAAGTCACTAGTGGAAGGTCTGCAGTGGAACACCTACTGTCAGCCACTGAGGAATTCCTGGCAAGCCTAGTAACACAGGATAGCTCCAAGGCATCCCTCACATGGTATGTCGTGGATGTGGGTCCAAACATTCCCACACAAGAGGAGTGTCCAGGTATGCTTACTTGGATCAGCATTGCAATACTGTAGCATTCAGTGTGTCAGGGTGCACATAGTTTTACGTGTCTGGCAGGTATTTTTATGGGTGGATGGTTAGCTGCAGTGTAAATTTCATGCTCAGATTGTGGCCAACAGACCTATTAACATAGTGCGTACTGTAAATGTGAGTTACCTGGACATAGTAGCCTGTCAGAGTGCAACGTGAGTTGCTGTTTACATTACCTCTCCCTCAACTTGTCACAGGACTGTCAAGAATCAGACACAGCCATGCTCCTGCTCCTGGTAAGCTCCTGCTCCTGGTAAGCATAACACTGTTGTGGTAAGCATGACACTATTGTGTTACAGCTGTAGATTTAGTACATCGTATTCCCTACAGTGTCATCCCAGGCCTGGTGGCTGGATTGGTGTACTGTCTGCATAACTGCCAACCTCACAGATTTGTAGCAATGGAACATGGTTTACAGTCATACCTATGCCTTGTAGTTGTGAACACACTGAAAGAGTTGCAGTATTTTAAGGACAGCACATATTGCCTTATGTGTCAACTGTGCAGAGTTTTGATAGATGTCAACAGTGTGCATCACTGTTGCTTCTGGGATTCTTAATTAAGGAGCTTATTCTTTACAAGTAAATGCAGAAGTTTGTTAGAAAATAATGTTCTCAGGTCCTGGAATATCATGTTATGGGTTTAAACAAGTCTGTAATACTGACAGCATTGTATACAGCTTACCATATATTGCAAGATAGTACTGTAGAGTATAGTACTCCATGCATTAACGTACCACTTTTCCCTTTTTATCACAGGTGACCAGGAAGGTTGGTCTCTGTCCCCTTCACAACCTGATGTCAGTGCTAGCACCGAGCTTGACTGTGCACAACCTATAGAGAAAGGTGTGGCATGTAAACCATAGAATGTCATTGTTACACTGTATGTGGCACTAATCACACCTATCACAGAATGCAATGCTGCCATTGGTATACAAGTACACAGGCATATTTGATACCTGTGACAGCCAGGAAGGTCCCACAGTAACCCAATACACAGTGTACATAACATGCCCAATACAGACTGTGTCAAGGCCGTAACTGTGTATTCTGTCTCCTACATGTTTTGGAGGGGAGGTGCATGTCTGCCATATAGGGAGGTGTCAGATCGCACTGTGTATCACCTGCACATCCAAGAAAGGACTAGCACGAGATGTGTCTGTTCTACACAGCTGCACCTTGACTGTGGTATAAATAGGACATGCCACACCTTTCTTTATAGGTTGCACAACAGTGCATGAAGCCCCACATCTTATCGACCAGTGAAAGTCAAATGCTAGATCATTCTCTGTGTCCATATGTCCCTGACTGTTGGAAATGTGCAGGCAATATGATATTTCCAAGGGGTGGATGAATGACAAAAATATAGTATTGTGCATTCCTTGGCATATATTATTTGTCAATGGCTCTAACAACAACTGACTATGTGTGTCAGCCCATCCTTGGTAACTGTGTGGGAAACACACTGACAGTTCCTTATTTGCAACCATCTGCAAATGTAGTCAGTCCGAGGTCAATGACAGTGGCCTTGACTGTAGATAAGGGAATGTCTAGTAGTGGTAGTCCTAAATGATGTATGTGTGTAGTCCACTGGTGACTAGCCCTATTGTAGTGCTGGCCTACACAATCCTATCTTCCCAGATAATGGCTGTCAGACACTTGGCTATACAGTGGTTGACATAAGTTTGTAAATAACCTCTACAGTGTGTCCACAATGCCTGATGGCCTAATCTTGTCAAATGCCTTCTCAGGCCATGGTAGGTGGGGTGAGTCATTTACCTCTCATCCATCGCATACTTTAACAATCAGTTAGGTCCAGTCCTTAAGGTAGCCATGATCTGACCATGGAAAAACTGGGTTTGCGCCAGTGTCTGCAGGTGTACTACATTGTTACTGATCATTTCCATGATAAGTCCTTTCATAGCTGTAAATGTGACACTACTAAGATATCTGGGGACACTGTTACTCATTCTACTTGCCCTGTGTACAACTACGTATTGACTTTAATTTCATCATGGTTTCCAAGAAGGTAGTCAGCCAACATGTCTGTGTCTGCACAAGCCACAGGCAAACAGTGGGGGGGGTTCATATGTACACCCTGGGAATGGTAAGGAGGGAGTGTTTACACAGTCATCCAGCAGTTGTACACCACTCAAGCAGTTTGCACTGTGATTACACGATCACCTTGTTAGGAATGCTGACAAGAGGAGAGTCCCCTGAATTGCTGGTGCCTGGCTAATACAACTGCTGGTCTCAGCACAACCACTCTCTCCCCTGGGATACCATTTTCCTACGCTTTGTCTCTCACCAAAAACAAAACATTAGTACCAAGCTTCACATGAGCAGGCCACAGCCTGTTTGTTCATCCACATAGTTGTCTCACATCATGCAAGGCTCTGTAGGCTTGACATACCCTTTCCAGGTTAATCCCTAGAGTAGCAATCAGAGCACTCATTACAGTGTGGCATATATTATGCCTACTATTCCAGGGCTTATAGGATATTAGTAGGGTAATGACAGGATGGTGAGTCAGAGCACAGCTGCAGTGTCACAATATGATGTACAATGTCTGGTGACATACACGTGCAAGGTTGCTCAAGCAAGCACCACAGTGTTGGTGATCCCTGTTAGGTCAGAATTTCACAGCAAGTCATGCTGCCTGATCTTCAACAGCTTCATGGTGCATGTCTGTGTGTCATGGATCTGAGGCCTACTGCAGTGAAGAGGCCATATTTGGCCAAAGTGTGTGCACCCACATATGTCCTATGTATGTCATACTGTACATTTCAGTAACTGGATCACATGTTTGTGTTCCCACATCATGTCCCACAACATCCAGTGTGCTGTCTGGTTGCTTGACAGGCAGTGTACACTAGCAAGGCCAGAGTAATGACTGCAAAGTTGATCATTCTCTCTGCATGCAAGGGCATCAACATCTTCACTGCAAGGAGTGCCTATAGACAGTGTATCTGAGGCTGTCAATACCAAGAGTGTAGCAGCATGATCCTGTCTTTGCTGCAGTTGTACATTGTCACATTTGTTGGTATGCTATTGTGACCATGCCTAATCATGGGAGTATGGTTGATACAAGGGCCACATAAATATGACCTGCTGTTAAGATAGGCATGTATCCCAGAGACTACTCTGTCTGTGGAACAGGTTCCCCATCAATGTGAAGCAGAGTTCCTCCCTAACCCAATTCAAGTGCAACTTGGACAACTGGATGGGAAAACAGAAATTCATCCCTAGCTTGGCACCTATGTCTCTAATGCAAACAGGTAACCTGTAGATGGTTCATCTCCCAGACCCATCTAACACTTATCAAGGGTATCAGAACTTGTTAGAGATTTGGGATGCATGGCTAGGCTTAAAAAGGCCCCTATGGTCATTAGCCTAGTAAACACCTATGAGCCTATGCCTGACAAAGCAATTGTACCCACTCAACCATGTCATTTGAGACTGTTAGGTGCTGCATTACCTTAGGCAAATTACATAAAAGTGATAGCATGTTACATTGCAGCATCTGTCAGGCCACTGCCTAACAAAGGCTACTGTGATGTACATAAAAGCAAGAATCTATTGCTAATGGCAGTATCAGTGACCGATGTGGAGATGTAGACAGTGTCCCAGACCTATACTGCTATGCCACACAAACAAAATATGTGACAGATGTGACTATATAATAAACCTTGATTCCATGCTGCCCCACACACCAGTCATTACATATGGCAATGACTAGTCTGACAACATGCACACATCACCAGGTACTCCACCCACACCGACATCACACTCAACTGCATATGTGGAGCTCCTTACCAGACACATACACAAAGGACAGACACCTCAGCAACCCACTTGCAAGCTCAGTACACAAACATAACTCTGCAGAACACAATACACAAAATAGTGCATACACCACTATCTCACCGGTCAAACACTTGAGGCAAAACACAAACTGAAACCTATTATTCATAGGTGATTGTATCATGTAACACATTGATGTCCCTGTCACCAGGCTACACCTGGGAAAGCTCACAGTTAACTGTCTGAGGTGCCAGGATATGCCATATCACAAATGCACGCAGGTCTGTCAACATCAGGTGACATTATGATGATGTCATAGTTCCTGTTGGTGTGCACAACTTCAGACATATAGGAATGGACTCTATGCAAATGCATGACTGAGCTTACAGACTCTGTTTCCGGTGTTTATGCTCCTACCCTTCAGCTGCATTGCACCTTCACCTAGGATGATGGCTCAATGCACACAGAAAATGATTGATGTCAATAATTGGCTTATTGTATGATGTTTTAGGGGGACCCAGTAAATGTCTGCCTGTGATGACTTGCTCAACATACCTTGATGCTTTGCCACAGATGGTGTTCATCTGTCTCCCCTGGCAGTTTGTGTGGTGGACAAGGCTGCTGACATCACCATAGTACATCTTATAGGTAGTGTCTCATGGGGAAACATTCCATACAGGAAATGCCATCCTCAAAAAAACATCATGGTTATGCTGGTACACTCCATAGCACTTCCTAGTTTTAAAATAATGTTGGTATTTTGCTATTTTTATTGCATTATGTGTTTGTCTTCTGCAGAGGCTTTTTATAGAAGGTTCTTATGTGCTAGAGGTTTATGTTGGGAGTTTTACTAATGTGTGTTGAGCGTTGTGGTTAATTAGTTAATTGGCTGTTTGATTGTTATAAATACTTGACTTAATCTGCTTGAATTTTGTCTGAGGAAGGAGAGACATTGTTCTCTCCGAAAGCACTAATAAACTTGTGTTTAAGTCAACATATTAAGTCAAACATATTTTCTTGTGACTGCTCTTCTACAACCTTGCTTTTGTACACTCCAGGAATGCCACCACTAAACTCCACTCACTGGATGGTGTCCCCACCTTGGAAGGTGTAGACTTTTGTGCAGTCACACACACTAGCTTCAAAGCTGTGGACAGCACCACAGTCATTCCAGACTAAATGTCCTTCTACATATTGAGAACCCACTGTGAAAATGTGCCAGTTAATGCAGGTGGTGTATCCATATTCATTACGAATAGATACACATCCAGATTGGCTAAACAGTGTGTTTCCCTGGAGACTATCCAGATGCTGTTCAGTGCTAGTAAGCCACCTAATGAAGCCATTGCCAGCTAGGGTCAACTCCATGACTCACAACACATGATGTGTGTACTTGAATCGACCTGTGTCCAAGTTAAATTGCACCATGGTGTTGGGTGACTTTCACTAAACACCAACTGTGTTGGTTACTCATGCTCAAACTCACTTTGATAAATGTTATTCCACATCCTTAAATATAATGCCCTGAACCACTGGAGTGACATCCCTACAAGGAGAGACCATGCACTGCATCAGGTGCTTACCAGTATGGGTGATCACTGTAGCACATGCACTGTGATGTCCTCCATGGTAAGACCTACCCACAACCCAATGTCCACCATGGTAAGACCTACCCACAACCCGATGTCCTTACATGCAAGACTCATACCTGAACCCCCCTTCGCCAAACACAGGTGTAAACTTCAAAACAAAGGATAATCTCCTATGGAATGGTATAACTGGTGTGACTGCACCACCAACCTCAGATGAGATAGGCAGGTATGGCAGCCTGTACAACAGTGCTTTATGCAACTACCTGTACAACTGCATAAACTTGGCTATACCTGACAGGAGGACAAGAAACACCCTTAGCACAGCAAACTGAGAGAAGTCATACAATCCCCCACTTATCTCAATCTCCTACAAGAGGCTCTTCATGAGCATATGCTTGTTCACAAACTCGTGGTGGTAACCCCATGCAAATGGGTATGTAGTACCATTTCCATCAGTAACAGCAATGTTCCTGGTATATACCACATCATTGGCAACATGTGATGTACAGACACAGGAGTGATAGACCTGGGCACACAGGCCTGGCCACACACAGGATTGATGGACCTGGGCACACAGGCCTGGCCACACAGCTTTACACCTACTTTAACATAAATCACCATGTCTCCACAGGGGTAAGAAGGGTAGTATATCTTGCTTATGTGATTAGTGAGAGCAATGTCACCTGATAATGATGTAGTTATAACCTCAGTCTCGGCTCCCCTCAGCATCACATTAGTTCACTGCACTGGCCATTTTCTCATCTACCTTGGCAAGCACCAGTGGCAATTGCACACAACACAAAGTTTCCTCACATGGGAACTTAAAGTCCCCAGTATCTGTCCTATGGGGATCGTATGCAATAACTGTCATAGTCTGTGTCATATAGACCACTCAGAAGGGATATCTGCCTTGCATAAAGGGCAATGTCTGACCCTGCTGTATTGCAAATGCTGCATATCTGTATGTAGAATGATACACGTATTACCCACTGTAAGGGCATTACCTGGAATGTGATGTTAATAATACATGCTGGTGGGGGAGATCCGTGTACCACACTTTCACAAACCATTGAGACATACCCCACCTAACTGCAAACAGTGCACCTCATTGGCACTCCTCAGATGCCATATGTATGACTGCCTGGATGACTGTCATGTCACCACAGGACTTCTGTGTGTGTCCAGTGTGGACAGGGGCAATATGTGCTGATTGTGAACATAAGGTTATGAATGTAACTAGGATTTTATGGGATCTAGTTTCATTAAGCTACTAATGTACAATGAGCCTATGATCCCATACCCTGATGTAAAATGCTCTAATGAATAGTAGCAGTATCAATTCATATGTACAGAACACTGCACAGCATACACAGTGCAAGTTGGCTGCAATTGGATTAGAATCCCTACCTATGTAATGGTACACAGTAGAGATCACAGTACTTAAACGCGCCAAACCCAGGTGTGCTATTGACATCTCTTTAGGTAATGTTATGGTAGATGACATCAGCAGGCCTTGTTCTGGTCAGGCCTTTGGAGGCACACATTACCTACGACAGCCAAAATACTGCCAACCCCCATCGCTTTCTAAGACAGTGTGGTGATCATATTTATTTTTCAAGGAGATGCACACTCTCACACACACCAAGTGGGTTGGACTGAGATTAGAACCCCCTACCTATCTAGTTATACACACTAGAGATGCAAGTACTTTCTGCATGCACCACAGCATAAGTCTGACATTACAGTGGTAGTTAGTATTGTTAAAGCATATGACATTAGCAGGCCTTGTGGAAGAGAGGGGCTTGCAGGCCAGCAGCACCTGCAAGGGCCAAAAAGTGCAGTCCTATTGACATTTGGATATCAAGCGGGATTCCCATTTGTTATGCATGGAGATACACAGAGACACACACACACACACACACACACACACACACACACACACACACACACACACACACACAGACACACAGACACACACACACACACACACACACACACACACACACACACACACACACACACAGACACACACACACACACACACACACACACACACACAGACACACACACACACACACACACACACACACAGACACACACACACAATACGGCTGGAGTGTCTCTCTATTCTAACTATATATCCAGGATCTGGAATACTATTCCACAGCATATTGTAGACACTATCAGCCCACTTCAATTTAAAATAACTTCTAAAAGAATATCTTACAAACAATTGGATCTGCTCCTGTATCTGCCTCAGCTAGTTCCTCAAATAGGTTTATAGGTGTGTACTAGGCTAATGGCCCTGGAGCCTTTATAAGCCTAGCCCATAGGATTACCCTGGCATCATGCCACCCAACCTTAGTTTCCAGTGCCTCTGTCAAGTAGAGCCATTGGAGTGATCCCTGCAGTGAATTTTCTATTTCCCATCCACTCATCAAAATTTCTCTTGAAAAGGGCCAGGGATGTGCTCTGTTTGACATGTATGGGAAGTCTATTCTGGGTTATGAACCTGTCCCTCCAGCATGTTCTGTTGATTGTGGTAATGAGGTTGAGGTCTCTAGAGTGTGTGGTGCATAGGTATTGGGATTTCTTTAGATGCAGTATTTCTAACAGAGCTGGGTCAGACACGGCTTTGTAAGTCAAGCAGAGATCGCCTCTAAGTAGGCGATATGAGACAGAGAATAGTTGGAGTTTTTTGAGTCTGTCCGTATAGGACAAGTGTTTAAGGCTTAGAATCCTATCTGTGAGGTACTTTTGCAGCCTCTCTAGTTGTTGCAGATGTCTAGTGAGGTACATGCCAAGTGGGGCATTGTACTCGATGATTGGCCTAATGAGGGAAGAGTAAAGGGAGACAATGACCTCTTTCTTCCTGGATGCAAAACCCTTAGTAATGAGATGTGCCACATAGAAGGACTTTCTGACCACAGTTGCAATGTGGTGGTCGAAAGAGAGGTTTCTGTCAACCTGTGTTTCCAGATCTCTTATAACACCTTCTGTGCTCAGTGGCCTACCATTGATGTGGTAATTCCTGGGAACTGGGTTTTTCCTAAAGGTAATGACGACACATTTTTGGCATTGAGCTTAAAGACATAGTTCTGACACCAGTCATTGGTCTCAGTGAAGCCTTTCTGTAGGATGTCAATATCACTTGGGGAGTTAATAATAGCTCCCAAATTGCAATCGTCTGCGAACTTTGTCAGTCATATTCCCTTTTGTTGGCCTGGACTTCAGAGAAGTAGATTTCAAACAGGAGAGGACCCAGGACTGAACCCTGTGGGACTCCACTTGTGATTGGTTGGCAGTCTGACTTGTAGCCAGCTACTTTCACACTGTGGGTTCTATCTGTGAGCCAGGTTGCAACCCACTTAGTGATATAGGGGTTGATGCCTAGCTTATTGAGTTTTGTTATAATTCTTGAGTGGGGAATGGTATCAAAGGCCTTGGCCAGATCAAGATAGGCTGTGTGAACCACCTTGTCTTCATCCACAGCTCTGGTGACCGACTCATAGAAGTCAACCAGGTTGAGCAGGCATGATCTACCCTACACAAAACCAAACTGTGTGGGATCCAGAGTTTGGAGATTCCCTATATCCTTGTTTATTAGTTCCATGATGATGAGTTCCATAGCTTTGCATATCAGACTCGTTAGGCTAATGGGATGATAGTTCCCAGGGTCTGTAGTCGCTCCTCCTTTGTGGAAAAGGATGACTGTAGCAGTGCGCCATTCGGTAGGGACAAAGCCTGAGGTGAGACTGTGATTGAACAGGGCACACAGGTAAGGTGCCAGTTCACTCTGTAGTTCATGTAGCACACAGCTAGGGATATTGTCAGGTCCCATAGAAGCTGTATTCCTGGGTGTGGACAGTGCTGTTTTAACCTGTGCAGCAGTAATTTTGGGTGCCTGGCAATCTACTGGTAATGTGATAGGTCCTTTGGGAGAGGAGAGAGGGGTAAAGTTGGCACTGAATCTGTCGGCTAGTATATTGGCGATATCTGTTGGCTCAGAATAAGAGGTACCATTGTGCAGTAGCTCAGCAAACCTGGGAGTTGCCATGGGGATTCTTTACATAACTATAGAAGGGCTTGTGGTTGTCTTTACTATCTGCTGCAATTCTGTTTTCATAGTTAGCTTTAGAGGATTTGATGAGGGATCTCAACTTTTTGTTGAGGCTGATAAGGGAGTTTTTCCAGTCTTGGGACTTTACCTTATTCTGCATCAGTTTCCTCCTTCTGTAGTAGAGTTTGTTTATGGCAGGGGACCACCAGATTGGCTTCCTATTTTTGAAGGAGAGCGTCTTGGTTCTATTGGGTATGGCATGAACCATGCATTTGTGTCGTGTTCGTACAGTGCACTGGTGTATGAGTCGGCAGTCATGCAACTATTCTCCATTTGCATGGGTGCCGTGAAGTTAGCCACCTCTGGTTTTAGGCGCCCAAAGTTAGGTTTGGAGAAGTTTTTCATGGTGGTTACCTTTGTGGTGGGAGTGGGGGGGGGTGTATTTCCAAGGTGATTAGTTTGTGGTCAGATCTAACCAGGGAGGAGTTGACTATTGGTGTAGAGCAACGGTTTCCCATGTTAGTAATGACCAGCTCAAGGATGTTGCTACCTCTAGTCGGGGTAAGAATGAGCTGGTCCAGGCCATTGGAATTAATGAATTCCAAGAAACTTTGGGCAAGTGTATTGGTACATGAGTAGTTTTCCCAGTTAATGGAGGGGTAGTTGAAGTCGCCTAGTATGAGAGTGTTAGGTTGGACCCTAATATTCTCCAGGGTGCTTAGGAAACTTGGAGTGTGAGTCTTGGGACATGGTTGGGGACCTATAGCAGGCTACAACCTGAATTGCTGTCTTACCCAATGTTAGCTGCACCTGAAGTATCTCTGATGCATTATGTTGGGCTACCAGTCTGGAGGTGTGCGCATCCTTTATGAATATGGAAACACCACCACCTTTTGGGGTCGAAAGGTGTGGAATGAGTTATAGCCTGGGTGTGGAATGAGTTGTAGCCTGGTAGTGCAGGGGTGCTTTCTGCTGCCTTGAACCAGCTCTCTGTTACAGCACAAATGTCAATGTTCTCCATTTTAAGGAGTGCTTTGAGAGAGTGCATTTTGAAATTTAGACTTCTAGAGTTGAGCAATATGACCTTCAGACTGCATTTGTTTGTAGCTGTTATGGTGGTAATTTGGTCTTTTGAACACTGCCTAAAAGAGACACTATAGGGGTGGCAAGAGCCTTGGCTAGTATCTGGAAGCCCAGGGATGACATGCAGACCATCTCTGACAAAGTACTGAGGTCTATCAATCATGTCATCCCAGGCAGACAGATAATGGATCCCATTAGAATGACACCAGAAACTTAACCAGTTGTTGAAATCAGTCATTTTCTGCTTGTACTATGGTATCATTCTGGGTGATGGTAGGATGCTGCTCAGGGCTAGAGTTATACCCTCCTGGACTACATAATCCAAGAGCTCCTCCATGTCTCTTTTCATGTAGTCCAGGGAGGTACGTCTCCGGTCATTCACACCCACATGTACAATGACAGAGTCATATTTAAACCTGTTGTTGATGGACCTGAGTGTATGCTTTATGTGGCAGATCCTGGCACCTGACAGGCAGCTGACTGTTACTTACTCCTTATTCAACCTAGTGAGTGGGATATCAGTGTGCCTCACTATTGAGTCACCCATGACTAGTATGTTGGGCATGCTGTTTTGCCTTAGGGACTTTGGTTGAGTGGCACACTGTTTAGGAGAGTTATGTGATACTTTAATAGGGTTGTGTTGTGGTCGAGTGTGTTTCTGCCTTGGATGTCTTTTCTGTTTGGATAGATTTTTATTGAGAGCCTCCATAAAGGTGGGTGGGTGGGTGGTTTGTGCTTTTATGTGAAGGCAGTGCTGGTGTGTGTTCTGGAGGGCTATGTGTTCCATGTGCTGTGGTGCAAATGTTGACCTTCTCCTCTTGACCAGATATTCTGGTCTTGGCTGGACTGTGTGTGGCTTCCAATTTGGATATATAAGTGCATCTCTCACAGGTCTGAGTGTTGGGAGGTAAGAGGAGTGGGTTGTCTGAGTACATGAGGCAGTTGCTACATTGCCTCAAGATGCCCAAGTTCACTAGGTTAATTGGAGAAAGCCCAAGGAACTGACCTTTAGGGATGCTGGATGGGTGGCCATTAATAAGTACTGCAGCTGTTTCCTTGTAGAACATTTAGTGCTGGTAGCATTTTTGTGTGCTAAAATAATTGCTACAAGAAGTCTGGTAAAGTGCTATACTAATAAGCTAGTAAAAGTGCAGGAGAGGAGAAAACTAGCAGATCTACGGGAAAGTTGAAGAGCAGACTTTGGCACTGCTCAGAAGCTTACAAACAGTCCTGGATACAGCAAATCTGTATCTGGACTAGACTAGTTACAGGAAAGGCAGGAAACAAGCACAAATGTGGGCTTTTAAACCAGAAGGTTGAAAGAAAAGGAAAGACTGCCCAAACGGACAAACTACAGTTTCTGGGCCAGAAACCACTCCTCTTGTGGTACATAGGCTACCTAGTGCTTACCACTCCCACTGATAAGCTAGAAGGCTTCCCTCCAACACAGAAAGGCTTGGGGGGCTCAGAAGCTTACAAACAGTCCTGGATACAGCAAATCTGTATCTGGACTAGACTAGTTATAGGAAAGGTGGAAAACAAGTGCAAATGTGGAATTTTAAATCAAAGTTGAAATAGATGGAAAAAAAATCCTAAACTCTCTTCTCTCTTCACTTTTGCCTGCATATCAGCCTCCCCACTTTTTGCCTGCATGTCACCCTCTCCACTGTATCTTCTCCCTACTGCACTACATCTACTCCCTTTGGGTCCCTATTATATTAGCAAATGCACTGAATTGTGAATGCTGTTTAGTTGAACGTCATTATGCAAAATGACAAAATACCAAAAGCATGGAACAGATTTTTTTCCTAGGGAAAAAAAATCACTGGGCCATTTTCAGGACTTTGCCATTTCCTCCACTGTAGTGTGATCTCAGAGTTAGTATATTTAAGGAGGGGGGTGGGGGGAATAGCCCCCCACTTTATTTTGTGTTTAGATTTTTTTTTTTTTTTTTTAATTATTAATGGATCAGCATTTTTTTCTCTGGGAAACAAATCGCTGAACTATGTCTTCAACATTTTGGGATTTCAGGGGTTGTGGGTTGATTATATAGCATTCACAATTCAGTGTGTTCGCTAATATAATATAGACCCACTCCCTTCTACCTCTCACCCTACTTCTTCCTTCTCCACTCTGCTCACCTTTCTCCACCGCTAACCTAACCTGCTTAACTTCCTACTTGGTCTCAATACTCTTGAACAAGTCCAAACTTCATATCCTAGGCAGTTCTCTTGCATATGCATGTACAGCTACCCCTCTGACCACAATCAACTTCTACCTACACCAGCAAAATTGTATATTTAATTTATGCATATTAGTCCCTTCCTATATGTATGACTTTTAATCTTGCTGCATCATTGGAATTGTTATAGTGGTGTTCAAATTTCGTATAATGACCAATGGAACTTTTCTCCCCAGGCCTTTGCTAAAAATGGGTTTGCACCCAATTGGATCATCCTGGGAAACAAATGTAAAATAACTAACTAAATAAATAAATAGAGACTCAGCTGTATGTAGCAATTCTCCACACATGTATTTATTACTTGGTTTATAAATTAATTTGTTATTTTGTCTATACGAATGCTGGGACTCTGTTTGTCTCCTTGGAAGGCCAGTGTGCCAAGAGGCTAGAGACTGTGTAAATGAAAGCTGTATTTTAAAGCAGACAGTAGTGTATTATATTATGGAGTACTACAGCAATGTTCTGTTGGCACTTACTATAAGTACTCTGTAATTTAGTTCAATGGCAACATTCTGTAAACATATCGACAAGCACTCCTGACAGATATAGCAATATGACAATGTTTTGTAAACACTTATAGCAATCAATAATCTGGAATTATAGTTATTTAATACTGCAACATCATTCTGTAAACACTTACAGCAACTGGTACTCCAGAATGACAGGAGACACATATAACAATGACTGCTCTTGCAAGATAGCTATTTAATATCCTGACAATGTTCTATAAGCACTACGGCAACAGCTCTTGAAAGCTGCTATTATAACAACATTACATTAATAAATTGTAAACATGGAAGTAATATTTTAGTAACTTGTATTGTAAACTTGTATTGCCTTGAGGCCCAGATCATAGATAAAAACAGTTCCTAGACCAATGCACTTATCCAGTTAATAAATAAAAAAAACACTATAGTGGAACAAGTTGGTATTCTTTGCTTTAGTACTATGGTGTATGGTACTCAGTGACGGAATAGAATATATTAAACTATCATACTACCAGAGGGAATATAAAACTCAAGGCTTGTTTATTTTTAGTGTAATTCATTTGAGTCCCATCTCAATATTCATAAAGCTCAAACAGAATTTGTTTTCTGATTGTCAAACCTCATGGCAGCAGTATCTACTCAAGTCATTCTCAAAAGTTTAATTTCCAGCTACACAGAGGATAAACAAACATGCCATATCATCCTCAAAGGAAGAATGTTTGCAACAATAACCTTGTAACTCTGAGAAGCTTTAAAACTAAAGCAAAACTAAAGAGGAGTTCTGCCATCATTGTGTGTGTGTGTGTGTGTGTGTGTGTGTGTGTGTGTGTGTATATATATATATATATATATATATATATATATATATATATATATTTTATTTTTTATTTATTTATTTTACATTTGTTGATCGGGCTAGTCTAACTGGATATATGTCCGTTTTCAATAGAGGCCCGAGGAGAAAAGCTCCGAGAAAGATAGTTAATGCAAAATGCAGAAAGATACCTAAACAATCACAATACTATTAGATAATTATACAATCATGCGCAATTGATTTTAAGCAGCAGTAAGCAAATTAGGGTAACACTATGATGTTAGATAACTATACATTCAAAAACAATTTGATAACTATACATTTATGTACAGCTTGTTATTTCAGCAGGAATAAGCAGGATAGGGTAACATTCTGAAGATTATTGTTTCATGGGACTAAAAAACTAAATTACTGTCATAAATAAATAATAAATAAATATATATATGTGTGTGTGTGTGTGTGTGTGTGTGTGTGTGTGTGTGTGTGTGTGTGTGTATACATATACAGATACAAGCAAATCCAGCAGTTGAAGTAATGTCCAAAAAGTAGATTGAATTATGCCAAAGACTTCTAAAACTCACATATCACACTAGCAATGGTTGATTAAGCAACAACAGCGTGTGCGTTTTAAAAGCTGTTGTCCTAACTAGTCTCACCTTTTTGGACATTATTTTGAGAATTAGATTTGTTTGTTTCTGGATATTAACTTTGTATCCGTGCACCATTGTGGAAACATTTGCACTATTGTGTTTATATAAACATATATGGTTCTACTTCAAAATATCTAATTCCCATAACATCAAATCTCAAAACACTGAGACCATAATATCAAAAACCCAAAACACTGAAAACTCACAACATTGAAACTTTGCATCACAACATCAAAAACTACAAATCACATGTAAATAACATCCCGTCCACCTATAACAACACTAAACTAACACACTTTTTACTACATTTCTGCAGCAGGGCAAGCCCCTCTGCACCCCCCCCCCATAAATTAAATATACCAACTCCATGATCACACTACAGTGGAAAAAAGTTAATTTTCTAACCCCACTGCATAGCAATCACTATACAGAATGTACACAATGTCTAAATCACTTACCTGTATGGCCGAAAAACATGTACAGATTGGCAAAATAAACACTATGTAAATAGTATAAATTCCTACACTATATAAATAAAAAATACAACATCTTATAATGATACCACAAGATTAACAGATTAAACTATAAAATTTACACGTTTGATGATACTCGATGTTATACCTTTTCAGTGTTATGAAATTCGATATGTGTTTTCAGTGTTTTGGGTTTTTGATGTTATGGTCTCAGTATTTTGAGTTTCGATGTTATGAGAATTAGATGTTTTTTGAATGGGAACCAAATACAGTATATGTGTGTGTGTGTTGTATAAATATATGGTTTGTGTGAAGTATTCGTGTACACACACACTCACATACAGACACACACACACACATATATATATATATATATATATATATATATATATATATATATGTATGTATGTGGTTGCCATTCATAATGTAGACACTTAAAATGGCAGTATGAGAATATAGACAGGTCAGAATGTAAGCAGAGGTAAGTGGGTTTCTATTAGCCCTGAGAATGTGTTTGTGCAAGTGATGGCAGGTTAGGGTTAGAGTAAAGGTTAGGTAAGGGGATAGCTTTAGTGCCAGGAATGTTTGTTGGCACGTGTATCTGTGCATGAGCCTGTCTTGTGTAATGGAAGTGTCAGAGAAAGGGTCTTTCTAAGGTAAGGCACATATTTGCCCCTCCCTTACCACCATAATAACTCATGCTTATCCTAACCTTAACCCTGCTCTGCCCCAACCCTAACCCCACACCTTACCTTAGAAAAAAACTTTCTGTAACACTACCATTATTCAGACAAACCAGGTTCTATGATATTGCTATGGTTTAGACATTTTTGCTTGCTTTATTTTACTGTATTTTTAGCATAAAGTGGTAACTGAAACAGTGGGCTTGTTTTTGATATATTGTTTTATTGTTTTTTTTTTTAATGTATGCTTTGGGTGTATTTTAGTGTATCTATATCATTAACTATGTTTTGAAATGTATTTGTATTATACACATATATGTATAGGTGGATTGGACACTCTACATTGGTCCTAGGTGTGACTGTGTGTGCCTTCTGTGGAAGGTTGGGCACTGGGCTGGCAACTCAACACCATAAAACTCCACTGCCAATCGTTCTGCAGACCATTGTTCCACTGTGGCGACCACTAACCGGGATAAGCCGAAAGGAGATGATGGATATATAGATAAATATCGGTGAAGATGCATAGATATAGAAATAAATTCTTTGAAACTGGTTCCAAATGAACATATCTGTAGAATAAATAATGGTTTGTTTATATGGTAAAAAGACCTAAACAGTCATTTTCTCTCTTTCTTCACAAACAAATGTAAATAACTTTAAAACAAACAGGATAGCTTAGATCTTCAGAGGTTATCTGCATAACCCTTCCAAAAATTATTAGCTTAATAACAAACCATCTAAGAAATTTTGAAAACAGGCAAAAGGTTCAGAGTACAATTATTTATTTTATTTATTTATTACATTTGTTTACCAGGAAGGTCCACTGGGTCAAAAAGTGCTCATTTTCAGTGGAGGCCCGGGGAGAAAAGCTCCATAGTGACACAGTACATACAATCTGATAAAGCACAAGTAACAGTTCGATACTTACAATGTGATAAAACACAAGATAACAGTTATGTTAGATTAGATGCATACAATTTGATAAAAACACATATAACAATTGTAACAGATTAAACTGCATAAGGGTTTTCATAAACAAAGAAAAAGGAAACATACTTGCAGTGCAGTGTAATTGTTGACATAGAAAGAGGTACTACAGCTGTGTCAAAAATATCAATTGACAATACATTTGTGTGAGGCTACAGAAGTGGTTTATCTGTTAAGGAGATAAAGGTGATCGTATCAGAGGTGGAAAGGGAAGAAGGAATGGAATGTGGGTGTTGAAAAAAGAAGAGACCAAAGTCAGGTTATGGGTTGTGAGGAGTTAGCACAAGGGCATTGCCAGTGGGAGGTGATGTTTCAAAAATTTTTTAAAGTTAGATGAATTGCTAGTAGATCTAAGTATGGGTGGGAGAGAGTTCCATAGTTTGGCAGTGGAAAAGGAGTGGAGCCATTGTCTAGTGGTGTGGTTGGGTTTCTCTACATGTAGGAGCATTTTATTTTCTGAGCAGAGAGGTCAAGATGGGTGGTATAGAGTAAGTGGGTTAGAAAGGGCTGGGTAACTGGATGGGTTGTGCATTAGTTTATGGGCAGTAGTTAGTTGAATATATGTGAGGTGATGAGGTAGTTCTAGCCAGTTAAGTAGTTGAAGAGAGGTGCAGTGGTGAGATAAGTGTTGTCTTTTGGTAACAAACTTTGCAGTTTTATTATAGCATGTGTGTAGTTTGGATTTAAGACTGAATGTTGGTGAAGAGAGGAGTACTATAGAGAAGAGATGGGAGGAGGAAGGAGGAGGCAAGGGCTAGTTTGGAAGCGTAGTTGAGGAATGTTTTGTGTTGATATTGGATGCCCAGTTTCTGGTGTGTTTTTTTTAATGTTGTTGTGAATGTGCATGTTGAAAGCTAGGTGTTCATGTAGGGAGACACCTAGAAGTTTAGTATGTCTGACAACCTCAATACAAGTGTTGTTATGGGAGTGAATAGAGAAAGTGTCTTTGTTTATGGTGCCAGACTTCTTAGGGGTGAATAACACTAGTTTAGTTTTTTTAGGATTTAATGCTAAATGGTTGTTAGCCATCCATGCTTTGGTGGATGTGAGGGCTGCTTGGGTAAGTTTCTGAAGTTCATGTGGGGAGTTGGCAGTACAGATGATAGTAGAGTCATATGCATATTGGATGACTGTACCTTGAGTGAGACTAGAGTGGAAGTTATTGATGAAAATGCTGAAAGGTGGTGGGCCTAAGACAGACCCTTGGGGAACACCTGTAGTGGTGTTAAGGAAAAGAGAGAAGGAGTTTTGCCATTTTGTAGCTTGCTGCCTGTCTGAGGGGTAGTTGGAAAACCAGTGTAGGGGAGAGGGAGAGATACTTATAGTGGATCGTTTTCTATGAAAAAGAGGGTGAGAGATAGTATCAAAGGCTTTGGACAGATCGAGAAATAGGGAGGAGGCAAGTTTTCTGGCATCATGGGCCCAATTGATAGTCACAGAAGGAAATAAGAGCTGTAGTAATGCTGTGCCCTGGTCTAAAACCATGCTGAGTTGGTGATTGTCAAGTAGATAAGGAGTTGGCTGTGGATACAGTTTAAGGATTTTTGAGATGGGGAAAGGATAGCAGTGGGTCAGAAGTTGGAGACATTTATGTTGTTTCCTTTATGGATTGGGACGATAAATGCTTATTTCCAAATGGAAGGAACATAGGACTCTTGGAGGGACCTATTAAGAAGTATGCAAACAGGGTATCCAATGGGATTTGCTGCATTTTGTAGGAATTCTGGAGGCAGGTTGTCAGGGGCATTAGTGCATGATTTTAATTTTAGAAGCAGTTTCTTTACTAAGGCTGTGGGAATAGGAGCTAAAGAGAAGTTGAGAGAATGGACAGTTGAGGTATTAGTGTCAGGTGGGTTGGGTTGGTTAGGTAGAGTTTGAGGGAAGTTGGTAGTGAGATTAGCTATAACATCAATAAAATATGTGTTGAAAAGTATGGCGATTTATATGGGTTTTTTTAATTGGGTAAGGACAGGGGTTAGTTTCTGATCCAGGGCATAGAAGGTTGTTGATTGAGCTTTAGAAATGTTTAGGGTTAAGTTTGTGCTGATTTTGTAAAGTATGATAGTATTCTTTTTTTATCCTTAATGACTTGGTGTTTTACTTGGTTGCTGAGGTGTCTCTAGGTTATGAGGTCAGAGGGTTGTTTGTGCTTTTGCCAAAGCTTCCAGGCTTTGTCCTTGGTGACCATGTTCTGTTTGGTAGCTCTAGTGAGCCATGGGGCATGCAAGGATTTTAAACATTTTAGCCGTTGGGGTGCCAGGCTTTTCAAAATATTAAGGAATGAGGACTTGAAATATTGTACTGCGTTGTCTAGGCGCAGTGTTTTTAAGTGTTCCCAGTTGATGCTTTGTAGGGAATTGTTAAAGGTTGTTGGGAAAAACTGTGATAAGTCTCTAGTATATTTGTATTGATGTTTGTGTAATGTAGTTGTAGTTTGGCACATTATAAAGACTGGCAAGTGGTCACTGATGCTGTTTGATAGGGATCCTGCAGTGGCAATTTTATTAGGGTCAGATGTCTATGGCTGTTGTCTTTGTTGGGTCTGGTGATGTCAGCAATTAGCTGGCTGTAGTTACTAAGATTGCTATTCTCATTAATTTTTATGAAGGCTATTAAGATTTCCGCTGTAGCAAAGTTGGGTATGGGTGTGTTGTAGGGGATCATATTGAAGGTGATAGGATAGATTAGAGCTACCCCACTAACTCTTTTTGGAGGGGTCCATCTTTGCATAGGCAGGCAAAGCCAGGGGGGAAAATTCTGAGTTTTTGATATATGGTTTTAGCTATGTTTCTGTAGCTGCAATAATGTTGGGTTTATTGTGTGTTATCCAGGCATGGTAGTCAGGGATTTTATTTCTAATGCTTTGCAGATTAATTGTAGTTATCTTTAGAGACTTATAGAGGCATTGTGGGTGGGGAGATGGGGAGGGAAGACCAAGGTTGGGCTGGATATCTCCACTTAATTTGGAGTATTTCAGCAAGATGGTGGTGAGCTCTTGTTTCTTGTTTATTTTATAGCTAAGGTAGGGGGTGTAGTTTGTGAGAAGAATTTTTGTGGGGAGAATTTTTTGCTAAAGCAGAGGATGTTGTCTGTAGGGTATAGATTAGGTGAAATGTTGGAAAAGGTTTGGGGTATTAGTTTGTGAATGGAGGTTGTTGATGACACTATGTACTGGGTAGCAACAAATTGGAAAGGGGTGAGATGTAGTAGGAGGGTTGAGGGTAATAAGAGGAGGCAGGGTGTCATTTGTATTTAAGTGACATTTTGGTAAAGTGGGTAATAGAGGGAGTCTAGCTAGTGGTAGTAGTTAGTAAAGGATGAGTACTAATAATGTAAACTGGCAGGTGTAGTTATTATTGGATGTATACTGATAAGGTGTTGTTAAGGGGGTGGAGAAAAGGAGGGCTGTGAGTTTTAGTATGTGGGGTGTACACAGTAATGTATGAGGTAGAGGGAAGCACTGTGATTGGATGGGAGTTAAAGATGGGAGGAACCTAGGTGAGAATAAATATAATTGAAGCAGCAGTGGGTGGGAATGAGGGTAGGGTAATGGAACAAAATGAACCTGAGCAAAGCGAGGGCGAACGGAGCAGGTTGACCCATGGCATGGACCAGGCAACAAGAAACAAATAATCAGGTAAGACTTCTGGCAGCATTTTAAGAATACCTAGGTTCAAAAAGGGTTTCCTGTTAGCTGAGTGCAAAGCAAGGATATTAAGGACTGGGGCCAGGAGTTTTAAACTTTAAAGAGTGACTCTATGGAGAATCTGTAACTAGCAAATCAGTGGGGGCAGATGCGGGGAAATGGACGGCAGTTAGTGTCTAGAAGTGTGTGCTCCTCTAACTTTACAACAAACTGGTTAGTTGTACAATAGCTATTTCCATACAGCTATGATGTACACTTAATCAGTTGTTTTATTCCTTCTACTTGCTGCAGTTAACAAGTGGGAGTCTGGTAGTGTCTTGGTGCACTCTCGGGTATGCTGTGAGGGACAGCTTCAGGTCAGCTGCAGGCACAGTGAGGGTGCGTTTACTGTTAGGGGACTGTAAGAGAAAAAGACAATGTTAGAGTCAGGAAGGAAAGGTATTGTGAGAGAAAGAGAGGGGAAAGTGGAGAAGATGTTGAAGGTATAGGATAGGATAGGCAGAGGGAAGAAATTAAGATGTCCAGACATGTAGAAAAATAGTCAGTTAGGAAGATAGTCTTAGATTTAGTTGGAGTGAACCAACAATTTCACACAGTGTGGGTGCATAGTCTGCAGCACATAATACTTTTCAGTTAGAGACCAATGCAGTTCATTATATACAGCAGATATTATACTGTGAGATGCCAACCCATTAAATGCGTGTAATAACAGCCATGCTAAACTTATCTGAGGTAATACTCTTCACAACTCATACCAGAGTTTTATCTTCCAAATACCAACTTGCAGTATGAGCTGTGCACCCACACATTTAGTTAGTGCTTACAGCCACTAGAATGTATCAGTATAACAGCAGTGCTAGCCGTAACAGTGCGGAGGCTATTCTCTTCTGCTCAAGTGTTTCAATAATGTTTACAGCTGCTAGCATACATCTAGACCTAAAAATCTTGTGGCAAGCACAGATTCCTGATATTCACTAAACACTAAAGTACAGTTTAAACAGTCTGTTCAGGTGTTTTGGTTGGTGTTTTCAGCTTCATGTAAATCTAGGGCTAAAAAGGCTTGAAATGTGCATTAACCTTACTAAGAAATTACACTTTGGGTCAGCGTTTGCAAAAAGCTAACAACAGTTTAGCAAAATTGCAAAGCACAGTTTATGACATGGCAGGAAACAATATAATAAGCATGAAATAACCAAAAATAAAATGGGGGGGGGACAATAAAACAAGTAAGTAAAACCAAAAATACACGTATGAGGTGTACACACTACTATCATGATGCCTGAGTTGTCACTGTACCCTGGAGAATTAGTGTTTAAAAATGGCGCCATTGCCAGGAGGAGTAAATGTAACCTCTGCACAGCCTGCTTGTGATGGGATTGAATGGGCATAAAGTGATTGATAGGTGAGCAAGGACAAGCAGTTGGATATAGTGAGCCTGTTCTGGCTTGACCAACAACATGGACCAGGCAACAAGAAATAATTAATTAGGTAAAATAATCAGGTAAAATCATAAAAATTCTGTATTTTTATGAAAAAAACTATTAAATCTAAACATCAAAAACAAATGTCATCATCACAGAACAGCCAGTAAAATGAGTGGTATTTAATTTGCATATATCTTTTAAGGTTTTATTTGTAATAAAATTCCTCACTGGTTCTTTTTCTCTATAATTACATTTATAGATGCATAATGCCCGGAGCATATACAGATGAATATCTATGGTGCATACCCTAAATTTGGAGGCTATTTCAAACTGGCTACTTAGCAATATGCTGTCCAGAAATACACAGAAAACAAAATATGATGCTGTTTAGCACTTCTCAAAAACTAAAGAATGTTCATGGACTCTTTTTCACTGACCCTAACAGATTCCCCCTTGCCACATCTTAGTGCAGTGGTATCTAGGTCTTACCTTGGATTAAAACCTCTCCTATCAAGCTTGCACCGAATTTCAAGTGAATAAAGTACTAATTCGTGGAAAAGTACCCTACAAAATATCCAGTGGCTGTCTACCAAGAGCAGGCAGGCTATAGCTATTAAAGTGTTTCTTTGTAGAGTGGAATATTGTCTCCCTATAGTTGCCCTCCTTTCAGCCAAAAATACAACTCTTGTCCATATTGCTGAGAACAAAATTCTTAGATTCATGAATCTAGCCAACTGCAAACATCACTACTGTATCATAGGATCATAATCACTACTGTATTATTCTAAAAACAAACAACTGGCTTCCTGTAACAGCAAGAACTATGCTACTTACAATCTTACATAACAGATATTTCTCCCTCCTACTTTCACAGTCGTCAGCTCATAAACTACACTTACACCCTCAGAAGCAGTTTGTGGCATTCAGCTGTATAGATCAGCATTCCTGCTAAGCACATGAGAAAGGACATTCTCCAAAAATGATATCTGCTGTACAGAATGATATACCAGAAAATAGGAAGAAACTTGAGAATTAACAATCTATCAAAAAGACTCACTCAAAGACCATCTAATCAAACAGAACACATATAAATAGTGTGCCAACTCTATCAAATGGTGTTGTGCTTTACCCCTTCCATGCGATAGGCTGTGCTAGTTACCAAAAATATTTTATCCTTTCCTGCTAATTTTATAGCAGAATGGAAGGGGACAAATTTTACTGAGTTTTTTTACAAAACAGTGTCAAGCTTTCTAATTGTCACTGTTTAGTTTGTATTACAGATTGCATTAGCAACCAACTTAGCTCATGCTTGGGCACATTACCTACCTGTACTTTAGCATCTAAACAAGTAGTGTTTATCTATTTAGAAAAAGCTGCACTAAAGTTTTTTTTCCTGCACTTCTCTAAAGGTGCATAAGTGCACTTAATGTTTTATAAATTTAGATTTGCAGCATATATTTCACTATAATTAATAAATACTGATATAATTTGCTGTTTGTTCTGCACCATATGCAATACTGTTTTGTATGCTATACATTCTTTGTCTGTGAATGTCCATGCCTAAGTGGCCTGATCATAGCCAAAAGGCTCTTTGGACCAGTTTACTTCCCCAGTTAACAATGCATGCATAAGTAAGTACATATTACATAGATATAAAATGTAAAAACGTGCAATAAGCATACACAATCCTCAAAATACCAGGCCAGATCTGACATAAATATAATATTGAAAAGAATGAAACCAAAATTTACAAATTTTAAACTCAGTATGGCATCTAACATTAATATTAAACATCCTCTAACTACCCCTAGCAAGATCTGCCAGGTAGCATCACTGTCATTTGTTTCTAAACGTAAAATGAATACAGGCCTCAAAGTAATTCACATCCTTGTTCTTTAAATCAGAACTATTCTGTCTCAACCACTGCACATCAGAACTAGGGAATAATTTCAACTTAAATAATTTACTTTATTTACTCTAACCATCAGAAAACAATGCCACAATACCGTAAGGTAAAAAAGATTGTTGGGCAGCCCATTGAGGACCACCTCAATGAATTCCCAACAGATTGCATTTGTCCCCTATAGAAATGGCACATCCCAGTTAGTTTTGCAGAATCCTAATCCAACATTGTGGGGATATTTATCCTCTTACCCCCAACTAATATAAACATCCTCCAGCATTGTACCACAGTGTGCCTAGAAAGTTTGCATTGAATGAGATTGTCAGCAATAATTAGGATTGTCCGGAAATGTTAACCTCAACACTAGTCAAAAAATGTCTCCACAATTCCTTACAGTATCAGATATCCAGCAATATTAAAATATGTTACGCCAACTGATATTTTTATTTTCCTCTCTGATGAAGTCCAGTGGGAGTACTTCTAATATCCTAATTTATCCACCCATATAATCCACACCCCTTTGTTTAGTATTTTTGGCATAAAAAAATAAAATAATGTCATCTGTGTTTTCTGTTACACAAATCTGGTAAATAATCAATCTTTTACTTCAGTAATGCACTTCTGTATTTTACATGTATTTATGTGAGCAGTGCTTGATATATGTACTTTAATACAGTTTGTTGCCATCTGTGAATTCCACAATGTATTCCCAAGAAGACTTGGGACAGTCAGGAAGGAGACAAGAGGAAAAAAATAGTGTCCAGCAAAGTGATCAATGTTTTGTGTGAGAGAAGTCCTGCAATGGTCAGGTGTGACTGGCAAAGAAGGCAGGAGAGTGGCAATGAATCAAGAGAGACAGTCACAGTTGAAACAACATACTGGCCCCATATAGAAAATGGGAAAAAGGGGGTTGATGGTGATGATGATGATGTGAATTATCTAATGACAATTATTAATGTAAGCAGCACACAAAGATAGATAACAAATGTATGTATATACATAAACAAATTACATATAAATAGGGAGGGAGTGGTAAATATATTACTGTCTTACAATTCCTCGGTGTTCAGTAATAACTGTGCAAAATGCACCATCAAATGTTTTATTGTACTTTCAAAATGGACATCTGTTTTAGCTATATGATTGCTGTGCAGGGTTATAAATAATTACCTGTTCAAAATGTTGGTATCAAATTCTCAGGACAATCATTTTGAATCACTTCTGTCAAACTGACGTGTGCAGCCCCAAAACATCTATTTTTAAAAGATGTTTTGTCATTATATTGAATCCAAATTTCAAAAATCCAGTGTCATAGCGTTGATGGTAATCCATAGATGGAATATTGAAAATTTGAACTCAAACTGTTTGGAAGAGATGTAGTATGGTTTTTGAAGATAATTTTAAATAGCACTTTTTCATGTTCTATTTTCTTTCAAATGGAAATAGGATACATTGCTTTCTGTGATATATTTTTGCTTCAGTGCACTTTTCTTTTTTCAGTTATTTGAAGATATTTTCTACCTTTCTTGTTAAAGATATATGGAAGTTGACTACAGAATCTCTGTTCATTTTTAGAGTTAGCCACGAGAAAATGAATACCTACCAATGAGATTTTGAAGAATTTGAGGGATAAGGGATTTGAGACTGAGAATGTGAGATCTTGGTTGTCTGTATTAGTTCTCTACTTGGAACATAACTGATGCACAGTTAATCAGCAATCTGGTTGGTTAGTTTTATTTGGCCATTTCACAAATAGGCATGTTTAAGTAGTGCATGCACATTTAACATGCCCCCTGCACTCAAAGTGGTGTATGGTACATTTTAAATGCATTTTAGCACCCACAGACACTGAAATCAAACCAGTTAGTAAAACAGTGTCCGCTGACACTGAAATAGGTAGAAGAGCAAGAAATTAATGCAGGGGGTGTGTGACAGGTTCTGTCACACACACCCTGCATTGTCAAAGTGCCATACAGCACTTTGCTAGTGCTTTCAGTGTCCGCGGACACTGAAAGCAGGAATTCCAGATAGGAAGCAATGCAGGGTGTGTGTGATAGGTACTGTCACACACCCCCTGCATTGTCAAAGTGCCGTACAGCATTTTGCAAGTGCTATCAGTGTCCATGGACACTGAAAGCATATTTCTTAATAGGAAGCAATGCAGTGGGTGTGTGACAGGTACTGTCACACACCCCCTGCATTACGAAAGAGCCATACGGCCATACCCCTCAATTGTACAGGTTTTCACAGAATGCCCAGATGCCTGCCTCACATACCTCTCAACCTCCTAGAGCAAAAAATCTGTACAAAGCCATAAATAATGGGGGGACAAAGTCCCAAAAATAGGAACAGTTTTTAAATATTGCTCTTACAAACTTGGAAAGTTGATAGAATAACAGGTGTTGCATTAGCATGGACTGTCTGAAGGGTATAAAGTCTGAAAATGAAATGTCTGCCAGTATGTCCTGACATAAACCCTGAGTGATTTTACAATGATGTGCTAGAAAACCACAGTCACATGAGAAATGGACCAAGGATATGAGGCAATAAGCTGGATATTCTGCAAAAATCTGTACGGTTGAGAGGTATGCTGCCTCATGTTAATGTCATGCTAATGCAAAACCTATTACTCTAACAACTTTCAAAGTTTAGAAGAGCAATATTTAAAATCTGTCCCTATATGCCCCCTTGCAATTTCCCTTACTGTGACTGACAAGGAGTACAGATACATGTAAATAAAGTGGGTTTATTATTTTTTTTCCAGTCTAAGGTATGTTTAAGTGTAACTGAGCGAGTTTGCGAATTAGGGCCCTCTGTTCAGCATTGCTTAAACATTCCATAGGAGATAAATAAAAATATACAACTAAAATCCTAACAACAAGATAACATAGTGGTTAGAGTCCTGGCTTTGCATGCAGACGTTCATGGTTTGAGTATCAAGACAGACAATTTATTTTTACATGGAAAAGAATTAAAATTATATTTTTTTTACTTTAAATTATGTAGTAATTGATATTTGTTAACCAGGGTAGTGTAGCTGGTTCAAAATGTAAGTGCGAGGGAATATAACATGTGAAATCACCCATGTATACACAAGTGTCCCATACAGTATTGTTACACCCCAAGGTAATGTAATGAAAGTACATAGAGGGATGTTACGCAAAGTATATCATATACACTTAATAATGTGTCAGTAATGATAAATGAAATCATAATCCTGATATTATTTTTTTAAATTAGAAAAAGAGAGCAATGGTTAGCAGTTAAGTGGTTTAAGCATTGCTTAGACATAAATGCTAAGCAGCCGTCAGCTCGGCAAAGCAGATTTATGCACTGTTAAGCAATGATCAACAATTACCCCTTTAAGCACTGTTCAACTCAGTTTAATAGATTTGTGGACTGCTTAGCTGAGCTTAGCATTTTCAAAATGGTCCAATGACAACAAAGGGTGGGAATATGGCCTTATTTAAACTGCACAGGCAGGAATACAGCCATAACCTGTTGTAGTCTGATCTCTGCAGGAACAATGTCAGGTTTTGGAGAGGGCTCATGCTTTCGAGTGCAGTGCTGGGGCATTTTGGAGTCCAGGGTCATGGCTGGGCTTCTCGTATAAAACCATGATGACAGACTGCTGCAGGGCCAGTACTAGGACTCACAGTATAAATTGGAGGTGTGGTACCATCTGGTACATGACCTCACCAGTGCCACTGGTATCCCCCAAACTGGTGAGCAGGTACGGCATCAATATGTTGACCTAAAGTGGAGAAAGGGGGCACTCATAGCCCAATAGATCCAAGATGCTCATGACAACCATGCTGCAGCAGTTTGTAAGTATCACAGATATAGGTGTACCAGATTCTAGCCTGAGTATGTGATAGACAGATATGCATAATGTTTGTTTCTCACCCCTAGAGCTGCAAAAGAGAGGGCTAGTAACATTGAGTCCCATGCTGACAGACTGATACAGATTCATTGACAGGCTGGTGAGTACAGATCTAACTTGCAGGATATAGTAGCATAAAGTAGAAGGAGTACATTTATTTACTGCCAGTAGGAATAGTGTGTACTGGGTCTAATGAATAAATGGCATTTGTCACACTAATATTGATCGACAGGTTATCCATTAATAAAAGTGTCATTTCACTGTAATAAAGATGTATAATAGAAAATGTGTTTACTGTGGTATGTTGTTGTATAAACAGAATGTGTACAGGTTCAGCACAGCAAATATGGTGTTGACAGGATGAAGTAACTGAGGCTGTTCTGAGAACCAGCTAGTATGAAAAACAGTAGACTATGGAGCTGTAAGCCAAGGTATAAATGAAAATGAAATATTGTATGCAATAAGTTCTGAACCCTGAATAGTAAGGTCTGCAGTATTATAGTGTGTCCCTGCACCATTGCATTCTTGTGTTAACCTTTGCATTCCAGATAGTATCATTTCAAAGGATTAATACACAGTAAAATAACTATCTGCCATGCATGAATGTCAGGATTATAAGGTCAGACTGTCTAACCCAGAGAGTATTAGGCAGAAATCAGTCTAGCCAAAGACATCAGTTTCCCAGTAGCTCAGTGTGATGGACAATTGCCCTGTTGGTTATTTTAGCACACCCACACACTGTTCGAATCCAGGGAGTGGTACTGAGATGTGTGCATACATACACTAAACAAATCCTGAATATCTGTAGAAATGGTCAGAAAGTGTTAACAGATATTTTCTCCACAGGTCTTACAGGTAAAGAAATGTGTGTAGTAGCTGTATGAAGGGTATACTAATACACCATGCACAACTGTTCCACTGTCCAAACCCATGTAATAAGTGCAATAGTGTAGTGGTTAGGAGTGTACACCTTGGATGTAATCATTCATGGTTCATACCTATGCACCTATAAACCTTGTCACCACAATAAACAGGACATGCTGGAGGGATAGATTCCTGTCTCAGAGACTTCCCATACTCTGGAACAAGCTACCCATCTATGTCAAGCAAAGTTGCTCATTAGCACTCTTCAAGAAAAATCTTGATGAGTGGATGGGAAATAGGAAATACACCCCGGGGATCATTACTGTGGCTCTGCTTGACAGGGGCACAGGAAAATAACTTTCTTGGGTGGCATAAGCCAGGGAACCTTGTTGGATAGGCTTACTTAGGCCCTTGGACCGATAGTCTAGTACCTACCTATGAACCTATATACCTGCAAATGACATCAGGATAGGTACATTCACTGTGCACTCTTCCTGATACATGTCCCTCAAGTGTCACACTGTCACAGGTAATGGTCACTGTTGCCAATAACCTTAGACACAGATAGGAATCCAGGGAAGTATACAAGTAGCAGACTCACACAACATCAGTGCAGGGTACCCCTTCTCTGTCAACTATGTAACCCTGACATGTACAAGCCCTCTCCAGTAATGTAGGCAATGTCCTCCCAGTCTGCCCCACACAATTACAGGTTGACAGTCTAATGGATTTGTATGTGCTACATAAGTTAATGAGCTGTAGGTAGGTGTAAAATGAGGGCAGACTTGTAAAGTATTGAGTAGTACTGTTGTGAAAAATGAAAGCCTATACAGTTGTTAATGGACATTTTCTCTCCACCCACCCCTCATTTGTGTCAATAATTATTATTCATATACTACGGGTATGTTGTTCTCAAAACCTTTTGTTGGGACATGTGTTCTATTATTGTTCATATATTTAATTGGTTGCATATTAATATACCTTGTTCAAATACTATTATTGGTGGCCTGTTGCTGTCAATGTAACTTTCATGCTGTTAAAATGCTTACTGTTGTTTCATCTATGCATTTGTTCTGCAACTGTTTTATATCTGTTGGTTTGGGTTAATTGGAACACCCATGCATGCTGTTATAACTAATTTTGAAATGTTTTGTTCATGACTAACCAATATATCTTGGATAACCTCAACACCATAGCACATTTGGGAAAGCAGATCCCGGAGGATCTTCCTGTCCCGCTCGATCTGGCCGTGGAATCAGGCCTCAGCATGTCTGTGACCCAACCTGGAACTTCCTTATCTGATGGTCCTGCACCACCTTCGGGTGGAACCACCTCAGGGGATAGGGCCCATCCCCCCAGGTGCGAGCATGGAAAGGAGCCTGTCACACACCACAAGTTCAGGGGTATGGTGCACAGTGTCATCTACTCCAAGTTGGATGGATGTCTGCACTAGATGGAACGCCACCTGACGCACCTCGAGTGGCAGGCTGCCCCTGTTGTCCAGACCCCAGCACAGACACGTTTGAGGCTGTGAAGGTGGAGTGGTGACTGCCCATGTGTGGGGACCTCAGTCCCCCAGTATCCATTGGGGGGGATCATGGGCCTCTGATTCCCAACCACCCTCCCCATCCAAGGTGTTTACCCCCCTCATGTTTGATATACCACCCCTGTATGCTTTCTTGTGTGTCTTGTCTGTCTGCAAATGCAACCTATCCTACCCAAACTACCTTCCCAAACATACCTACAGCCCTTCCCCAACATCCCACTCTCACCATAAACAAAAAAGGGCATCTGTCTGGCAAAAAATCATTGCCTCATATACATAGCTTTACATTTTGCCACCATGTCCAGTGATGTAAATCAATCTACAACCAAATTACTCTGCAAATGTATGTTGCCAGCACCCCCTCCCTGTAAGGTATAAGGCTGTAAATTCCAATTTTGTCACATCAGTCACAGCTGTTGCTGCAGAAGAAATGTAGAGCTATCGTCCTTTCCTACAGCCATCCTGCACATCCCTAGTTGGTTTACCTAATGTTTAACCCCTTGCTTGCCCTCATTTCACTGCTTCCCTATCACCCTTTTTTCTTATCTTTAATTAAAATTAGCTCGGGTGTAAGTGGGAGTAAGTGCCGCTAAGTGAAGCTAAGAGGACTTAAGCATCTCTTAGCATCGCTTAACTTAACACAAAACAGCACAAACCTGCTTACAACTGCTTTAATTACTCTGTCTCCATCAGCCCTTGTTCTACCCAGCAATAAAATAATCAGCACTGCCAAGTCTCAAACCGAGGACCCTGTACACTACAGTCAGAGCAATGTACCACTATACCAATTGAGCTGTAGGATTTTCTGATGCTTTTTCAAACATAACATGCAGTAGAGTAATTCAACAGTAGGGAAAAAAACTCTGTGGAATCAGTCAGGTCTTGTAAATATACACACATATATATATATATATATATATATATATATATATATAAAACATGTAGTGCAGTCATACCTCAGAACCATACATCTCAACCTCTTAGTGCAAGAAATCTGGACAAAGGCTGTCACAATGAGTAGACAATGAGCCAAAAATAGGGACATAATTTAAATATCACTCCTATAAACTTAGAAAGTTGCTAGAGTAACAGCGTTTGTTGCAGCATACATTTTCCGAAGGATATGAGGTCTGACACTGAAATGTATATTATTATTTACTGACATACATCCTCAGCTCATCACAGTGATTTACCAGAAAAATACAAATAATTTGTGGAACAGAACAAAAATTTGGGCTAAAAACCTGGACATTCTGTGACAATCCGGGCATGTGAGAAGTATACTCAGAACCCCTTAGTGCAACAAATCTGGACCAAGCCTGACAAAGTGGGGGTACAAAGGCATGAAAATAGGGACATGTCTGAAATACTTGAGTAGATAAGCTGAGAAAGTTGCTGCAGTAACACCGTCTGTTCTAACATATATAATCTGAAATATTACAAGTCTGGGACTCAATTGTTTCTCATTAGTTAGTGACTTCAGTCTGCACATCATCCCACTGATTTGTCAGAAACACACAACAGTTATTGGGACCAAACCAAAGATATGAGCCAGACAACTGGACATCCTAAAATTATCTGGACATAACATAACATTAGGGAAACTACACCGAGCTGCCAAGCATGTCATCAAGCACCGTCCAAACTACAGTCACTGACACAACACTACCCCAAATCAGCTATGGGGAATTATACATGCATTTGTAAATATATCAGGCACCACGGGAATGCAACAGTAGTGAAAACAGACACCGGTGTGAAAGTGCATACCCACAACTAATTGCACCACAATCACAGTGAAATACCGGTAAGCCAACTGAACACTAGAGTATAATGACTGTGTAAACAAATATATCCTGTTTGCCACTCACACACTACCCCTACATATACTGCACTAAGTCACAGTGTAGTAGGAATCCTGAGGTGGTACGGGACATGTTTCAATCTGCCCCTACAAACATATACAGCTAATAGACCACCAGAAATTGGAGCAGCATATACAGTCAGATAGAAAAGGACCCATGACACTCACGTCTACCCCCCCTTCCTACACAGCCCAACTAACATTTACACACTACACTGCTACACAATCCTGACAGTCTGTTAAGAATGGCCAGACATAAACAGACCTCTCAACTATACAGTTCCAACAGAATGTCCAGGCTTTGGCCTCATATATATGGCCTCTTCCTCATAACATGTCACAGATTCTGCTACATCACTGGGATGATATCAAGAATAAAGGCAATAAATAATAATATACCATACCTATCAACCTCATGCATGACATCTGGACAAAGCCTGACATAATTAGGGTACAGAGGCCCAAAAACAGGGGCATATTTGAAATATTGCTGTTACAAACAGAGAAAGTTGCTGGTGTAACAGGGTTTGTTGTAACATATAACCAGACCAGGAGTTTGGAAAAAGCAGTCGCCAACCACGAAAAAGTAAATCACAATTTGTGATTTACTTCTTCGTGGTTGGCGACTGCTTTTTCCAAACTCCTGGTTTGGTTATTTGGTTGTTGTTGGAGTTCCTTTTCCCCTTTTTCTTTGTTTTGGTCCATTGTTGTAACATATCTTA
Organism: Protopterus annectens; assembly: GCF_019279795.1. Lineage (NCBI taxonomy): Eukaryota > Metazoa > Chordata > Ceratodontiformes > Protopteridae > Protopterus > Protopterus annectens. Next base: position 1,360,323,624 of record NC_056745.1, read on the forward strand.
TCTGAGGGATATGAAGTCAGAAACACAAATGGATGTTAGCATTTACTGACTGCAATCTCCACAGTATCCTTCTGATTTGCAAAGGACAAAAACTGTCTGAGGAACAGACCAAACATAAGAGTCAAACCTCTGGTCATTCTGCAGATAGCCCTACACTTGAGAGTTATGTCACCCACATAACACTGGCAGACTTGAAATCACACGGAAAATGCATGTGCACACAAACCATGTTAATCTAGCATTATTCCACTTGTTTAATAGCAATACTTACATTCTGTCTCTAAGTCTGGAACCTTCTCCCCCATTTTTTTGGGCTGTCTCCACATGTCTTGTTGTAAGACAAATTCCCACCTACCCTCTGTGATGTCACACACCTCCATGAAGTCCACCTCACAGGCAAGGAAAAGGGGCAATGCCCACATGATGTACTCAATTATAGGAGTGTGTTGCCATGCCATTGGCTATTGGAATAACAACACAGACATTTTGCATGCAACTAGCAAGTGGGGGACACCAATTGGTGCACAGGCCAGCACCTGCTCATGAGCATTACCTACAAAAGGCAAGCTGCTGCCTATGCAAAACAGGTCTATCCCACTACATGTGTAGACAGAGAGAGAGAAACATGAAATACAGGAAGAGTTGAAAAAAAGGTATGTCAAACAAGTAAGCATGGAATGGAATGGAGTAGGGTGTATGCAATAATGGGAACTAGGAAGTTAAACAAATATGCAACAAGACTTGCTGTACTGATATATTGCTGAACAGTACCTATGGCCATAGCATCTGGCTCTGTCTCCAGCGCCATACATCACAGCTCAAGCCCCTGAGTCACCCCAGGAAAGGACGTCTCACATATCACTACTACTGGAGGGTCTGTTGAACAATACTGACTGTGACACTGCTAGGCCAGCTACTAGGATGTTGTAAATATCCATATGTTACTTGGAATGCAACTATGATACACATGTTTGTCTTACAAATCTAAGAGACCTATACAGGGTATGTGCATAGTAAACTACTGTTGCAGAAGTGTGTGTTGAACTGCATGTGATATACCTAGCTCATACCATTCAACTGTCCAGTGTTCTGCACACTGACCACATGTGTGCCTCATATTTGTAGTCATTTTCTCATAGAGTTGTGTTATGTCTGGTAAATCATTGACAAATCTGTGAAGACTGACATCAGAATATAATAGCATACATATGAATGTCAGACATCCTCCAGGGTATTTCTGTGAATGCAAAGCCTACTGTGCTATCAACTGACTTAAGTGTGCTACAGCAATATTAATAAGGTGTCACTAATTTTGGGCCATTGCACCCCATTTATGTGTGCCATCGTCCGGATGTCCTGCTCTTACAGGTTGAGCGGTATGACTGAGCAGCAAGTGTGTAAATACAGTGTGCCATACTGACATAGAACAGAAATATATATCAGGTATTACTTGTGCACATGTATGTACGAGTAGGTGTAGCTGAAATCCTCAAAATAACAGACAGGAGATGCAAAACATCAGGTAAATAAGCTGTACCTGTTGTACACATGTATAATCATAGTTTCAGTGCATCCAACAGACATAAATGTCTACAGCTACTGGTTATTGCATTGCCCTGACACAGAAATGGATACTAGAATAAGCATGATTATCATGTTGAAAATGGAAAGTGTCCAACTATGTTATGACCTTGTGTTTATGCCTAATACAAACAGCTATATGAGCACCTACATAGTTGTATGGGCTGAGCAATACCTGTCTCATAAAACCCACCTCCACCAAGGTAGAGTAATCCCATTTGGTGGACAGCAGCATTACACAAACCACAGGATAGGTCAGTATATTGGCTGTACAGGGCCAAGTAGGAGCAGGCACCAACTTGGAAGCAAGTCCAAGTTTGTCTGAGCAAGCATATAAAGTCACAGGTGAATCACTGTAAGACTAACTATGAGTACAAGTTGGACACATCCACTAAGGTCAATCATAAGGCCATTGTCACATATGTCTTCAATCTCAGAGGCATCAACCCAACCCACCCTGTACTCTGTGGACTCTGACGATGATGGTAGTCATAGTGAGGTACAGGTGGGGTTGTCAGAGGCTGAATCTGTGCCATCAGTTGGCATCTCACTGTCATCCACAATGTCCTCACACACAGTCACAATGCCCACACATACCCCATCCCCAGTGGCCACAGATAATGGACAGTGGGCAGGTGGTGGCATGGAACAGGCTAGTGTGATGACTATGGCAAGTGTGAGTGTAGACACTAGCCATAGCCAGAGTGCAGGTGAGGTCACACACAGATGGATAGACAGGGGTGCTCAAAGGAGGACTGCTGCCCATCAAGCACATGTCACAAGTGCCACAGCAGGTATCACCAGACACATGTTTTGGGCTGTTGTAGAGGCACAGGCACAAACTGAACACAACACCAAACAGATAATCAGGGTCTTGGATACAAGTAGCAGACTCTAAGTCAGACTGCCGACCAGTCATGAGTGGAGCCCCACAGGGATCAGTCCTAGGTCTTCTCCTGTTTGGCATCTACTTCTCAGAAGTCCAGACCAACACAGAGGGACTCTGGCTGAACAAGTTCACAGATGACTGCAATCTGGGAGCCATTATTAACTCCCCAAGTGATGTAGACATCCTGCAGAAAGGCCTGATTGAGACCAATGACTGCTGTCAAAACCATGGCCTTAAGCTTAATGCCAAAAAATGCATTGTCATCCCCTTTGGGAAAAACTCAGTTCCCACTAATTACCACCTCAATGGGAGTGCACTGAACACTGAAGGTGTTATAGGAGATCTGGGAACACAGCTTGACAGCAACCTCTCCTTCAACCACCACAGTGCCACTGTGGTCAGAAAGTCCTTCTATGTGGCACATCTCATTACCAAGGCTTTTGCATCCAGGAAGAAAGTGGTCATCATCTCTGTCTACTCTTCCCTCATTAGACCAATCATCGCATATAATGCCTTATTTGGCGTGTACCTCACATGCAACAGGTGGAATGGCCACAAAAGTACCACATGAACAGGATCCTAGGCCTTACAAACATGTCATACATGGACAGTCTCAAACAAGTCCAGCTATTCTCTGTCTCATATTGTCTATTAACAGGCAATCTCTGCTTGACTTACAAAGCCATGTCTGACACAGCTCTGTTAGAAATGCTACATTTAAAGAAATCCCAAACCGTCCGCACAACATGTTCCAGAGACCTCAACCTCATTACCACAATCAACAGAACATGTTGGAGGGACAGGTTCATAACCCAGAGACTGCCCATGCTATAGAACAGACTTCCAGTACATGGCAAGTAGAGCACATTACTGGCCCTCTTCAAGAGAAATCTTGATGAGTGGACGGGAAATAGAAAGTTCATCCCGGGGATCACTCCAGTGGCTCTATTTGATAAAGGCACTGGGGACTAATGTCGGGCAGCATGATGCCAGGCCACTTCTATGGGCAAGGCATGTAAAGGCTCCAGAGCTATTAGCCTAGTACACACCTATGAACCTGTGAACTCTTCCTGGTATCCATGACGACCTACATGATCTTGTGGAGGCCACATGTCACAATACTGAGGTCATGGAGTGCCTGTGCTGGAGCGAGTGGTGGGAATGGGCATCAGCCACATGGACATAGGTCAACACCAGAATCAGCTGAGAGTCTACAGGGCCATGCACCTTCACACTCCCATAGTGGCAGTACCACCAGCACTACCAAAGGGGGGGTGCTGTTCACACCAGATCAGAGCAGGCCATGGGCACTTGGTCCTGGCTGGTCCCATCAGAGACCCAGATTCAGCAGACAGCAGTCACCATTGGGGAATAATACTGCATCTGACCTTGGGCTTGGTGGTGCCAGTGATACCCCTAGGAGGACCAGTTCCCATGTCCATGGATGGAGATGGTGAACTATACACCCTGCCATGTATGGTCCACAACTGTCCAACATACCCCTGTGTAGGACAGCCACATGGCATGACTGTGTGCATACAAGCACACACACACACACACATCTCTATCACACACAGGTCACCTCCAGACACACACAGCACCTCTGCATAACCCATTTCTAGAACACCCCTCCAAGCACACACACATGATGTCAACCGTATGGCCCAGTTTAGGCCTCTGGCAAACCCACACCACATCCTGTGCATATGACACCTGTGTTACATCCTTGTCATCCATACCATCAATGCAGGAACATGCTAATATGGGTCTAATGCACAGTGTGAATATAGTACAGTGTAGCTATTTAATGCTGTGTAAGGTGCTGTCTGCTTGCATTTGTTATGGGTACACATCAAAGTGTATGTACCTTATTAGCCATGATGCATTATTGGTATTAGTACTGCTGACTGAATGCAGTCTGACATGCTGTATTCTGTTTGTGTTCCAGGTGTCTGTGTGTCTGCAGGCTGTGGCCCTGCAGACATTACCAACATGGAGTATGGCAGAGTGGAAACACATCAACTGTTTCATAGCCAAGGTACAGCTGTGTATGTACATGTTTACTAGGTGTGTATGCATGCAACAGAGTGTGTGTGAGAGACACTGTTGGCAGACAGTGTGACATTGCATACATACCCCTTGTCACAGACAGCTAGCCATCATACATGTCATCTCAGTGTTCTGTAGTACCACAGGTTCATACATACAGAGGAGGTTACTGGAGTACTGGCACTAGGTCCCTCACAAGCCTAGCCATGACCTTAACCCCAGCAGATTCACCTATCTTGTGGGCACACAGTAGTCACAGGGCCTTCTCATGTCTACATATTGCACACACATAGGCAACACTCAATGTGTGTGTGATATTATCAATTGTGGTGTGTGGGACACAAGTTGTAGTAATGTGACGTAGCATGCCCATGGCAAGTGCAACACACAGGATGCCCTCTGGTATGCTAGTATGACACCTTGCTTGTGTAACATTACCTTCACTTACAGTATTTTTCATGACACTAAGGTGCTTCTGATGGGCAATCATATCTCTGTGCAATCAGTACAGACCTGTATGACATGTTTCTTGTCTCACAGTTCTGGGACCTCTTTTAACGATTTAAGTTGTCAGCACAAATTACACCCTGCCAAACATGGACTGCAACCTGCAGAGTGGTTCAGACATGCCTCTCAACCATGCAGTTTACATAGACTGCCCTGATGCATGCCACATATCAGTAGTGCATTTTCTCATACACCTGTGTCTGTCTCGCACATTGTTGCCAAAGCATTGTAGGCTGCAGTCACAACATAATAGTAGACATTATGAGTTGCACACTTCATACCATTCAGACCATATATGCTAATGCAAACCCTGTTATGCTATCCCTGTTATATGTTTCTAGGAGCAATATTTGACAGGTGTCCCAACTATGTGCCCTTTGTCACCCGATTATATATGGCTTTGTGAACAGTCCTTGCTCCGACAGCTTGGGAGGTACGGGTACAGATGGTTGCCATACCTCTGACCTCTGCATATGTGTGTGCAGCTTATCCTGATCTCTGACACATGATTTCTTCACATTGGTCATGTACATGTGGTTTTCTGGCCAACATCTGGTAAATCCATGACAGACTGACATTGTAGATTAATGACATCTATTGTCATTTAACAACACATACCCTTTGGAAGGTGCATTCAGTTGCATGACCTGTTCTGCTATCCAGTTCCCATGTGTGTCACAGCAATATGTGATAGCTGTGCCCAATGTTTGCTGTTTGCCCCAGCTTCACATATGGCATTCACCTGATGTCTGTCTGTAGACTGCTGCAAGATGATGTGATACAGTGATAGGGTAACAGTCTGTCTATCAGCATTATGTTTCAGACAGGTATGAGATCTGCTGCTGCCATGTCTGTCACTGCAGTGACTGTGACAGTTTGGCAATGTGTCCCATAAATGCCTATTGTTAAGGGTCACAGACAACATATTGGTTGCAAACATCAGGGTATTCCATATGCATATGTACAGGTGGCTGGTATAAGCTGTACAGTTTAACATGTTGCATATACAGCATATGCCATTAACTAGCTCTGCAAAGTAATGCCATGGTGAAGGAGTCAACAGGCCTTAAAATGGTATACAGACACAAACAACAGTCACAGGGAATATGCTTCTCAGACAAACACACGCACACACAGTATCACAGTTGACAGTATTAAGTTTAAAACCCCTATCTATCTAGTTGTTGGTACTACAGTGTTATGCAGTTATCATATGTGCCATGGAGCTTACAGGATTGAAGAGTGTCCCAAGATACTTCTAAGGTGTATAAAATCACCAGCCCTTGTAAAGTATGTCATTGGGGAAGTGTACTGAGAGGGAAAGGCCTCAAAATACTGTATCCTACAAATATACACACTTACAAATACTTACACACACACTTATACACACACACACACACACACACACACACACACACACACACACACACACACACATACACATTTGCCAGAACTGAGGCTAGACACCCTGCCTATCTAATTCATTGTCCTGTAGTATTACACAGTTATTGCATGCAGCACAGGGCTTATAGGGCTGAGAAGTGTATACAGGTTCTTCTATGGTGGATGACATCAGCAGCCCTTGTAAAGAGGGCAGTGGGAAGTGTAATGGGTGGAACACACATCAAAATGGTAAAACCCACACCCTCAGAGGATATGGTCTCAGCCAAACACACACACACACACACACACACACACACACACACACACACACACACACACACACACACACACACACACACACACACACACACACACACACATACACACATACACAATACTGTTCTTAAACACATACACACAGAGGCACACACAGACACACACACACACACACACACACACACACACACACACACACACACACACACACACACACACACACACACACACACATACTTGCCAGTATTGAGTTTTGAACCTCTACCTATCTAGTTGTTGGTACTACAGTGTTATGCAGTTATTGCACATGCCACGGAGTTTATAGGGTTGAAGAGTGTCCCAAGATAATTCTAAGGTGTATAACATCACAAGCCCTTGTAAAGTATGGCAATGGAAACGTGTACTGGGAGGGAAAGGCCTCAAAATACTGTATCCTACAAATATACACAATTACAAATACTTGCACACACACATTTGCCAGAACTGAGGATAGATCCCCTTCCTATCAATTAGCTGTACTGTAGTATTACAAAGTTATTGCACACGGCACAGGGCTTATAGGGCTAAGAAGTGTATACAGGTACTTCTATGGTGGATGACATCAGCAGCCCTTGTAAAGAGGGCAGTGGGAAGTGTAATGAATGGAACACACCTCAAAATAGTAAAACACACCCCCCAATGGATACAGCCTCAGACAAATACACACACACACACACACACACACACACACACACACACACACACACACACACACATAATAATGTTCTCAAACAAACGCACACAGTATCACAGTCGCCACTATTGATTTTTGAATCCCTACCTATCCAGTTGTTGGTACTACAGTATTATGCAGTTATCATATGTGCCACGGAGCTGATAGGGTTGAACAGTGTCCCAAGGTACTTCTAAGGTGCATAACATCACCAGCCCTTGTAAAGAATTGCAATGGGGAAATGTACTGTGAGAGAAAGTCCTCAAAATACTGTATCCTACAAATATATGCACTTACAAACACACTTACATTTGCCAGGACTGAGATTAGAACTCCTACCTATTTAGTTGTCTGTACTATACTGTCACATGGTTATTGCATGCGCCATAGAGCTTATAGGGCTGAGGGTTGTCCAACAGTACTTTTAAGGTGAATTACATCAACAGCCCTTATAAATTAGGGCACTGGGACATGTTGTGGATGGGAAGGTCCGCAAAACACTTTATCCTATGAACCTACACACTTATACACATACACATTTGCCAGCACCTAGAGTAGAATCCCAGCCTATCTAGTTATTTGTACTCTAGTGTTATGCAGTTATCACACAGGCTACAGAGCTTATAGGACTGAGGCTACTCCAAAGGTACTTCTAAGGTGAATGACATCAGCAGATCTCATAAAGTAGGGCAATGTATAGTGTAATAGGTGGGAAAGGACTAAAACTCTTATTCCTACACACAACCACCCACACACACTTACATATGCTAGGGCTGAAGTTAGAACCCCTACCTATTTAGTTATTTGTACTATAGTATTACACAATTATCACATGCACCACAGAGCATATAGGGCTGAAGCCAGTCCAAAGGTACTTCTAAGGTGAATGACATCAGCAGATCTTGTAAAGTAGGGCAATGGGAAGTGTACTGGGTGGGAAAGGCCTCCTAATACATAAACCTATACAGACAGACACACACACACACACACACACCACACACACACACACACACACACACACACACACACACACACACACACACACACACACACACACACACACAAACAGAGGCAGGTGATGTCATCTTACAACCCACACCTCAATAGTATCATACAATGGATCTCACCTTCATGCTGGAATGTGCAACTGGTTACAACTGGTATGCAACTGTCTGCAGCAAGACATCACTCTCTGCCAGTCAGGCTATCCCTGTGTCTGACTTACTCTGTGTGTGTGTCTCCCTGTGTGTCTCTCTCTCTCTGTCACTGTCTGTCCCTCTCTTCCCCATGTCTATGTGTGTGTATGGTTGACATATTGTAATATGTTGCCCATAATTATGTGTATATATCACATGCAACAGACGGAGATATATCACATATGGGTCATCTATGGCTGGCTGTGGGTAATTCTATCTGATGGGTGTGTGTGGAGACAGTTAAGGTGTACATAGCTGTGTGTATGCAAAGACATCTGCACAATACAGATATATAGTCCTATGTGGTTTCTGACATAGGCTTTACTTCTCTAAGTGTAGGAGCGTGCCCAGTATGACCTTCTGTAGTAAATGTGGGACTCCATTCCAAAGATTGTTGTACTCCAGTCTGGGGTTTTGTGTGCTACAGCCATACCTCTCAACCTGTTAGTGCAAGATATCTAGAGATAGCCTGCCAAAATGGAGAGGCAATTGCCCAAACATAGGGAGATACTGTAACTATTTATCTTGTTAATGTATGAATTGCTAGAGTTACAGGGTTTGTTTTAGCAGGCATTTTCTGACATATGTGACATTTGACACTGTTATGTAGTGTGTCATTACCTACTGACAGGAATCACAGTGATTTACCAGGGAAATACAAGATAGATCATGCACAGACCACTATTATGAGCCAAACACTACACATTCCTGCAAAATCTGGCCAGTTGAGAGGTGCAGCTACAGCTGATTGACTGATGAAGCTGTGTAAACAGTCCAGCACCTTGGTGATATAATGGCTGGGGATCTCCTGCTTGTGTGATATTCTTCTTACCTGGAAGATCATATCCTGGTGTGAGTATACCTCTCAGCTGTACAGGTTTGTTCAGATTGTCCATGTGTCATACACCTGTGGTTTCCTGGCAGGTTGGTGGCATATACTTAAAGAGTGAGAATTAGGAAAATAATGACATAGCATTTGTGTTTCAGACTTCATAACCTTCAGCCAATACATGCTAATGCAAAACCTGTAATTCTACCAAATTTCTAAGTCTGTAAGGACAATATTTAAAATATAAGCCTATCATTGGGCCTTTGTTGCACTTTTAATTACGACCTTGTCCAGATGTCTTGCTATATGAGGTTGAGAGTTATGGGTGTGGGTACAGAGTGCATTATACTGGTAGAGATGTCCATTCTATGTGTGGTATGTTCCACATAGCACTGTGATTTCCAGGTACATCAGTGGCAGAGCAGTACAGAGTAATGCGGTGAACCACTGACAGACATCTGTGTATAGGTTGATAAGTTGATATGAGGTTAGTAGGCTATTGGCCCTGAAGCCCTTATAACCTTTGCAGATGAGACTGTAGCCCAGGTTAAGACATGTCAGCACCCAGAGCCCCTGTCCAGCAGGGACACAGGTGGGACACAGGTGGAATCACAGGACTGTATGTTCTGTTTCCCATGCACTTATACAGGGAGCACTTCACTAGGGGTATTGAGGCACTTGGCTTAGTGCGGACAGGGAGTGTATTCTACAGATGGGGGTATGTGTGGGACACATATCTGTCACACCAACAAGCCATACTGATATCACAGACCAGGTTGATGCTGCAGCTACAGGTAGGTCTAGTGTGCCCTGACTTCCAGATGTGCAACAGTTCCATCAAGGCTGGGTCTGGACTGCTTTGTATGCCAGACAGCGGTCACCTCTGAGGAGTCCATTTAGAACTGAGTAGAGGGACAGAGCTGTTAAAGCCCATCTGTTTAGGGTAGGTGTTTGTGGTCCTGCATTCTCCCAGTGAGGAACCTCTCTGTCTCTCTGGCTGCTGCATGTGCTTTGTGAGGTACATGCCGAAGGAGGCATTGAACAAAATAATTGGCCTTATAAGGTTAGCACACATGGATCTTGTGACCTCATTGTCCCTGGATTGACAACCCTTACATCTGAGTTGTTCCATCTATGAATCTTATTGTACAATGGAGACAACATGGTGCTCAGACTTCAGGTTGCTATCCACCTGGGTGTCCAAATGCCTCACTACCAATTGTGTATGTAGGACATTGTTGTTAATGTGATACTATATGGGGCCATCAGTCTTCCCAAAGGGGATGCTGATGCATCTGCAGACATTCAGCTTAAGGTGATGTTTCTGGAATCAGTCATTTGTTTTGCTGAGACCCTCTTGTAGGACGTCCACATCACTTTTGAGTATTGATGTCTGTTCCCAGCTTACAGTCATCTGCCTACTTGGTCAGCCATAGACCAGTGTTTTTGGCCTGTACCTCAGGGACATATATCCCATATACCAGGGGCCCCCAGAATGATCCCTGGGTATGCCAATCAGTATGGCTGTACTGTTTCAGTTGGTTACCCCTATTATGATTATGTGGGTTCTATCAATGCACCGGTTTGCTACCCATCTGGTAACATAAGGATTGCTGCCTAGTTGACATAGTTCATGTACTATGGCCAAGTGGGGAATAGTGTCTAAGGCTTTGGCCAGGTCAACGTGGCCAGAGTGCACCATCTTTCCCTCATCCATGCCTTTGTTTGCTGCTTCAGGGAAGTCATACAGAGTTCACAGACATACCTCCCTTGAGAATGGCAGATGGTGTAGGGTAATGTATTTGGATTTTGCCGATGTCCCTGTTAGTATTATCCATGATAATCCACTGCATGGCCTTGCAGATCAGTCTAGTTAGGCTGATGGGTATTTCATTTCCTGGATTGGTGAACAGTCCACCTTGGTGTGACAATACTCAAGGTTAGGGTGTGTAGAGTGCATAATGATGCTGCCAGTTCATGCCTGGGTTCCTGTAGGTTGCAGCCTGGGATGTCTTCAGGTCCCATGGAGGCTGTCTTCTTGACTTTGAAAGGGCAGTGATGCCCTGTTTCCTAGTGATAAGGGTTGAGTGTTCAGGTACTTGGGATGTCCTGCTTCCATGATGGGGTCAGAGGTAAGACATTTCCACTGAATCTGCCAATCAGTGGATTGGCTATATGTACGGCATTTGTGTATTGTGGTGTCCTTGGCCACCAGTTCTGCACAGATCTGGGAGCTTCCTTTGTGAATGCTGACTTATGTGAGGAAGGCCTTATGATTGTCTTAGATGTGGGCAATTTGGACTCAGTTTTGGTGGATTTCACTAGTGCTCTTCTTTCTTTGTTCAAGCTAAGGGGTGATTAAACTGTGCACCTGCTCCTTCTTGGTCCTGTTCAGCAATGTTATCTTTGTGTTATATAGTTCCTTTATTGCAGATGTTTGTGGGCAGGTTTAGTCTCCCTTGCAGTCAGTGATGTTGTCCTGTCAGGTGTTCCTGATTTCATGTATCTCTCTCTCTCTCTCTCTGTCACTATATACATATATATATATATATATATATATATATATATATATATATATATATATATATATATATATATATATATATATATATATATATACATATATATATATATATATGCTGGCATAGTCAGTTTGTGTAAATTTGTAAGTTGGTGCCTGTTGCTCTGGTGGGGTAGGAGGCTGTTCAGCTGTTTATACCATCCCACCGGTGGTTCTGATCAGCTTGTTGGACATCTCCCTTTTACCATGGCTAGAGGGGGGTCAGGGGTGATGGTGATATGACACATGACCACTTTTCTGTTGGATCTTGCCAGGGGGGAATGATACCATAGGGGTGCTGCAGTGGTTGATCATGTTGGTTATTGCCAAATCCGACATAGGTATCACATCCTGCGGGTGCATCAAGTGGCTGTCTTAAGGATGTAACATTACTAAGATGGGGGAATCTCTGTGCATTTCTGTTCTGGCATGTTTGGTTTTACAATCCATGGTTGGGTAATATAAGTCAGGCAGGATCAGGGTGATGGGTGGAATGCTGATTGATTTGTAGAAGACCAGATATGTGGGGTGGGTGACCTGAGTCAGATATGTTGGCCTGTAGCTACATATAATTTGCATAGGTGTTTTGTCAATGGTTGTCTGCACTTGGAGTGTCTCATGCATGTCAGACTGCTTGACCAGCCTAGACATGTGCGTCTGTCTAACATATATTTATACTCCACCTCCTTTGGCTTTGCTGCCCACACTTTGGGATCTGGTTCTGTGATAGGATAAGTGATCAGGTAAGGATGTGTTTCTCTCCATGGCTGTGGGTCAGGTTTCTGTGAGTGCAAACATGTCGCTGTCTTCCAGGATTACGACTGCCTGCAATGAGTGCATTTCCCTGTTTAGACTCCTAGCCATACCTCTCAACTGTACAGAATTTCACAGAATGTCCAGATTCAGGCCTCATATATCTGATCAGTTTCCCATAACATTGTGGTTTTCAAGCAGGTTTATTGCAAATCACTCAGGGTTGAAGTCAGGACATAATGACAGAGACATTTGAGTTTCAGACTTCATACCTTTCAGAAAATCCATGCTAATACAAACCCTGTTATTCTATCAACTTTCTAACATTATAAGTGCAATATTTAAAAAGTATCTCTATATTTGAGCCTTTATCCCCCATTATTTATGGCTTTGTAAAAATTTCTTGATCTATGAGGTTGAGAGGTGTGCTCCTAGCATTTAGCAGCATGGTCTTTCATTTGCATTTTGTGGACTGTGTTATGTTGGTAGTATGGAGCCCATGACATTCCCTACAAAGGCACTATGGGTGAGGCATGGGCCTTTGCCAGAGGCCTGTAGGCCAGGTGAGACAGATGCAGGCAATTTGTAGCAAGGCAGCACATTCTGTCGATCATATGTTCCCAGGCAGCCAGGCAGTGGATCACCCTGGGATGACACCAGTAAGTGAGCCAAGTGTTACTGATACCACTTTCTGCTTGTATTGAGCCATCACTCTGGGTGCCAGCAGGATGTTGCTTAAGGCTAGGGTCATACCTGCATCTGACACATATTCAGCAGGCTGAATCATGTCTGTCTTCCTATAGTCCAGGAGGTATATCTGACATCATTTACACTACCATGGACCAAGCCAAAGTGATACCTATACCTGTTGTGGGGTGACATGAGTGCATGTGTGATATTGCAGATTATGGCACCTGACAAACAAGTAACCGTGACGTTCTCCTTATCCTGCCTGGTGTGTGGCACATCTATGTGTGTCACAGTGGAGTCTTCCATGAGTAATATGGTTGGTGTATGGTAAGGCCTTAGTGTTTGCAAGACCCTGGTGTGTGGGCTATGCATGGTCTGTGGTGTGTATGTTTGCGGAGTTCTCATGTGTGTTTACCTCTGAGGTGTCCTTTGCTTGGGGTTTTGAGCTGTTGTGGACCTCCATTTATGTGGGTATGTGTTGTGTATTTACAGGTGATGTTTACTGACTCCATGTAATGCAGGGCACCTATGTTACTGCAAAACATGTTCTGGTGTGCACATTCTCCATTTGTCTGACTAGTGGTTCCCCTTCCCTTTATGTGTGTCTCTTTGTCCTTCTGTAGTCCAGTCACAGGCTTTGGCCATAGTGACTGCTGTTATAGGTTCATAGGTAGGTACTAGGCTATTGGCCCTAGGGCCTATATAAGCCTAGCCAAAAGGTATCCTGGCTTTCACGACCCAAGAAAATTATTTTCCTGTGCCACTGTCGAGCAAAGCCACAGAAGTGATACCCAGGGTGAATTTCCTATCTCCCATCCAATCATCAAGATTTTTCTTGAAGAGTGCTAATGAGGAGCTTTGTTTGATATAGATAGGTAGTTTGTTCCAGAGTATGGGAAGTCTCTGGGACAGGAATCTATCCCTCCAGCATGTTCTGTTTATTGTGGTGACAAGGTTTAGGTCCCTAGAGCATGTAGCTTGGAGGGATTGGGATTTCTTTAAGTGGAGCATGTCCAAAAGCTCTGGGTTTGACATAGCTTTGTGTGTTAGGCAGAGATCACCTCTGAGTAGGCGATATACGATGGAGTAAAGCTGCAGTTTTTTGGGACGGTCTGTGTAGGGCATCTGTTTGAGGCCAGTAATCCTCTTTGTGAGGTATTTCTGTGGCCTTTCCAGTTGTTGTAAATGTCTTGTGAGGTACATACCAAAAGGGGTGTTGTACTCTATAATGGGTCTAATGAGTGATGAGTAGAGGGGAACAATTACCTCTTTTTTCCTGGATGAGAAACCTTTTGTGATAAGGTGTGCCACGTAGAAGGATTTCCTAACTACTGTGGTGATGTGATTATCAAAGGAGAGACTACTGTCCACCTGTGTCCCAAGGTCTCTTATCACATTTTCGGTGTTAAGTAGACTACCACCTATGTGGTAGTTCATGGGTACAGAGTTTTTACCAAAAGGGATGACAATGCACTTTTTGGCATTGAGCTTGAGGCCATGGCTTTGACACCAGGCATCTGTCTCAGTGAGGCCCTTTTGTAAGATGCCCACATCTTTTGGAGTTTTGAGTATGGCTCCTAGTTTGCAGTCATCTGCGAACTTCATTAGCCAAAGACCTTCTGTGTTAGCCTGTACTTCAGAGAAGTAGATACCAAACAGGAGAGGACCCAGGACTGAACCCTGTGGTACTCCTCTTGTCAATGGTCTGAAGTTGGATTTGGAGTCTGCTACTTTCACAGTGTGGGTTCTGTCAGTGAGTCAGTTGGCAACCCATCTTGTGACATAGGGATTTATACCTAGTTTAGTGAGTTTATCTCTAATTCCAGAGTGGGGGATGGTGTCGAAAGCCTTGGCAAGATCTAAATAGACTGTGTGAACCACCTTACCTTCATCTACTGCTTTGGTGACTGCTTCAAAGAAGTCTATCAAGTTTAGGAGACATGATCTGGCTTTTACAAACTCGAACTGGGTGGGGTCCTGAGTTTGGAGATTACCAATGTCATTGTTTATAAGTTCCATGATGATACATTCCATAGCCTTGTAGACCAGGCTCGTCAGGCTAATGGGGCAGTAGTTTCCAGGATACGTGGTGGCTCCCCTTTTGTGCAGTGGGATAACCTTCGCTGTGCGCCATTCAGTGGGCACATAGCTTGAGGTGAGGCTATGATTGAACATGCTACTTAGGTGGGGTGCCAGTTTGTTCTGTAGTTCATGTAGAATGCAGCCTGGGATGTTGTTAGGTCCCATGGATGCTGTGTTCTTGGCTTTGGAGAGTGTGTTTTTTTACCTGTGCAGCTGTGATTACAGAAACTTTGCATTCTGATGGGCCCTTTAGGGAATGAGAGGGGGGTAAAGTTAGCACTGAATCTATCTGCCAGGATGTTGCCAATATCAATTGGTTCTGTATATTTAGTGCCATTGTGCTGTAACTCAGAGCAGATCTGAGTATTGCCATTGAGATTCTTGGCATAGCTATAGAATGTTTTGTGGTTGTCTTTAGAATCAGTGGCAATTATGTTTTCATAACTAGCTTTGGAGGATTTTATGAGGGATCTCAGCTTCTTACTGAGGCTGACCAGGGAGTACCTCCAATCATGGGATTTTACTCTTTTTTGCAACAGTTTCTTTCTTCTGTTGTAGAGTTTGTTTATGACAGGGGACCACCAGATTGGCTTCCTTTTTTTGGAGGATAGCATCTTGGTTCTGTTAGGGATTGCACGATCCATGCACTCGAGTAAGTGCTTATAAAGTGCATTTGTGTAGGATTCAGCAGTCATACCTCTATTGTCCATCAGCATGGGTGTCATGAAGTTTGCCACTTCTATCTTAAGAAACGTGAAGTTGGCTTTGGAGAAATTTTTTACGGAGGTTTCCCTAATGGGGGGTGGGGGAGGGATGTGGATGTCTAGGTTGATTAGCTTGTGGTCGGATCTGACCAACAAGGAATTGACCTCTGGTGTGGAGCACCGGTTGCCCATGTTGGTAATAGCCAGGTCTAGGATATTGCTGCCCCTGGTGGGGGTGTGGATAAGTTGATCCAAGGCATTGGAATTTATGAATTCCAGAAAACATTGAGCACAAGAGTTGGTACATGAGTAGTTTTCCCAGTTAATGGTGGGGTAGTTGAAATCACCCATTATTAGAGTGTTAGGTTGTACCCTAATATTTTCCAGTGTATCAAGAAATGAGGAGTGGGAATCCTGGGGCATGGTGGGGGATCTGTAGCAAGCTACAATTTGGATTGTGGTCTTGCCCAGAGTTAGTTGCACTTGGATAATCTCGGATGCATTATGCTGAGCAACTAGCCTAGAGGTGTGGATATCCTTAATGAATATGGACACACCTCCGCCTTTAGTGTTTCAGTTCAGGTTAGGTGGCCGAAAGGTGTGGTATGAATTATAGCCTGGTAATGCAGGGGTACTCTCTGTATCATTGAACCAGGTCTCTGTCACTGCACAGATGTCGATGTTCTCCATTTTAAGGAGTACCTCGAGTGAGTGCATTTTGAGGTTTAGACTTCTAGCATTGAGTAGCAATACCCTTAGATTCTGCTTGCTTGTACCTGTTACAGTGGTGAATTTGTCATTTGAACCTTGCCTAAAAAAGGCACTATAGGGGTGGCTAGAGCCTTAGCCAGTATCCGGAATCCCAGGAGTGACAGGTGCAGGCCATCTCTGGCAAAGCATCATGGTTTATTGATCATGTCATCCTAGGCAGACAGATATTGGATCCCCTTAGAATGACACCAGAAGCTTAGCCAATTGTTGAAGTCAATCATTTTGTCCTTCTACTGTGATATCATTCTGGGTGATGGCAGGATGCTACTCAGGGCTAGGGTCATACCTGCCTGGGCTACAAGATCGGACAGCTCCTCCATGTCTCTTTTCATGTAGTCCAGGGAGGTACATCTCAGGTCATTCACACCAGCATGGACAATGACAGAGTCATATTTGTACTTGTTGTGGAGTGGCCTGAGTGCATGCATTATGTGGCGGATCCTGGCACCCGACAGACAGCTGACAGTAACTTTCTCCTTGTTTAGCCTCCCTTGGGAATGTGTGATCTTTATCTATTTGTAATTCTGATTTTTGCAGTGTAAATGCTGTAACATCACACACAGGGTTGTGGACTTCACACCTCTGAGTGCGCCGTCATTGCACTACTACATTTGCTGTGGCCCTTAAATGGTTTGTGCTCCTATATGGTATTAGGAGGCTACATGTCTAGCTGTCATACCATCACAGATTGACATCTGGACAGGCCCATATATGACAGTCAGATAAATGCCCACACATGGGGACAGGGTGTTCATAATGTTCTGCCAGACATAGATAGTTGGGAGACCGGTTTGGTAATTGCTGGCTTTCTCTTATGGGAATGACATCTACTTCCCAACTGTCTACCATTGCTGTTTTGACAAGACCCTTTCTTGTTTTGCAAATAGCTGGCGGGCAAATGCAATGCTAGGACAAGCAGGACAGATATACAAGGCATACTTGTGCTCCTTCTGTGACAACCTCTGTCATTTCAGGGCTATGGCTGTTGGCCAGTGATATGTTGTCAGTGCTGACACAGAAAGGTGGCAGCTTTTCATAACCTGGCAGTACACTTACCTTCAGGTTCCTGCTGTCCTACTAGGTACCATATCTCCTTACTTTTTGGAGTCAGACATTTGGACAAAGCCATAAGTAATTTGGGGACTAAGGCCTACATATAGGGACCAGTGTTAACTATTGGCCTTACAAACCTAGTAAGGTGATACAATAACAGGTTTTGCACTAGTGTCCATTTTCCTAAAGGGTACAAAGTCTGAAACTACAATCTGTCATTATTTTCTGACTTTGGTCTTTTGTGATTTGCCAATGATTCACCAGGAAACCAAGTTTCTTGATAAAGAGACCATACATATGATGCAAACCTCTGGACATTCTGCAAAATGCCTGTACAGTTGAAGGGTATGCTAGGCATTGCGTAGGTTACTCTAAGCTGTGTAGTGTCCATATGTGCGGCCTCCTGTCCTGACCTGTCCAGCTTTCCTTCAGTAACAGATATATCTGGACAGTGTGTACAACTCCTACTGTAGCTGTATTTGACATGCAGAATAGTTGCACTCTTTTCCTTGGAACATGGGCCCTGCCAACCACAGTACTGTACCTAGACCATTAATACACAACAGCCAGGAGTAAGTGCAGGCCACATACTGACAGTATTGACCACACATATACATAACTCATTGAACCTTGCACATTGTGGACATGCAACAGGTTATCAAGTTGATTGGGACAGCCTTGGGAATGTGTGATCTCCTGCTTATACCCTACAAACATTTCTGTTACTGCAGTTCTGTGGGACCATGGGTGTGTGGGGGGGGGGGCACACCTGTCAGCTGTCCACATTTGCACAGACTGTGCTGACGTTCCCTTTACATTTTGGTTCCATTTAGCATAGTATTGTGCCTGTCTTGGAGACTACAGGAATATCACTAAAGGCCACAGATTAGATTGTAATGGCAGACATTTGGGTTTCAGACCTCTCACCCTTCAGAACCTTACTGCAACTGCAAGACCTGCTGTGATATCACTGTGTAAGTCTGTATGGGAATATTTCCTCATTGTCCCCATTTGTGGGCCTTTGCCAGACACTTCTTTATGGTTTTCTGTGGCTGACTTTCTGGGTGAGACTGAGGGGTGAGTATGGGACACACACATTGACATCCATGCATGTGACCTATGACCCCCCAGTTAGTTGGCCCCCACATATACTACAGTGGGGTTTGTCACCTTGGGTACTACTGCATAGTGTGGGGAAGCCAGTATTGGGCAAACATTTCCTACTGTCACACATAGCTGTCAGTTGTCTGCTGCTATCCCAGTAGGCCACCCCATTCCCTTGCATGAATGCAGCGATACCATAAATATGCTACTAGAACATACTACTCCATTCATTTATTTTTAAGATGACTGACTTACCTTGTGCCTGTGGTAGTTGTGAGGATGGTGCTTGAGGGCTACTTATGTGGGATGCACACAGTATACTGCCTATACATGGTAAGTTACAGTGATGTGTGTGGCATCTATTTTACTCTCTGTGCAAGTTGGAGAGAGTTGTCAGTCCCTGGGTCCCTACAGTGTCAGTGTGTGTGTATTGCATTGCCTCTTTTCCAAGGCCAGGGCATACTGGGCACTCCTCCATCTGCCTATGGGAGTTGGCTCAGGGAGTTCCTCCTCCGAGTCCCTCTGTACCTGTGGGGACCTTGGCAATGGTGGGGGGGGGGCTGTGTGGCCCTTCCCCATGCTGTTCCTGCTGCAGCTGTTTCCATAGGATCATATTGTGTAGCATGGCACATACTATGAACATGTGTACACATGTGGCTGGGCAGTACTGCAAGGCTCCACCAGATATGTCAAGGCAGCAGAAACGTGACTTGAGCATCCAAAACACACACGCTGTAATGATCCTGGTTTGTACGTGTGCCACATTATGGCATTCTTGAGTGGGCGGGTGTGCATTTTTGATGGGTGTCATCATCCACGGGTCCAGTGCATAGCCAGCATCTCCCACCAGATGGCCATACTGGATGTCCTCCTTGGCAAATCCCTGATACAGCTGTGAGGAATGCCAGATGTGGGAGTCGTGATAGATTCCAGGGCTGTCAACACACACACATTAATTATAATGCCCTGGGCATTGCACATGACCTGGCAGTTGATGGAGTGAAAGTCCTTGCGGTTTAGATAGACCCTACCCTGCTCACCGGGTGGTGCTTTGATGTGGATGTGCATGCAGTCTATGGCATCAAGTACCTCCGGGTAGTCTGCTACATGGTGGAAGAAGTGCATATTGCTGGTCCTCTCCTCACAGGTGCTGGGGAAGTAAATATGCTCACCAGCATAGCCGGCCTTAGGCATAGGCCAACTAGGTGGCTGCTTAAAGCGCCACTCTAGTATGGGTGCTTTTCCAGTAATCTGGACAGTGTAGGTATATCAAGATGTGGGCACCAAGTGGTGTGTGGGGGCGCTGTGGATCCCTATTGCCTAGGGCACCAGTTAACCAAAAGCTGGTCCTGCTCACCAGCATGTGGTAGCATGGCATCCAGGAACTGGTGGAGTACCCTAGATGCAGATGCCTGTGAGATCCCCATGATATCCTCAATGTGTCTTTGGAAAGTACCTGTAGCTAGTATCCTTAAGGCTACACATACCTTAGTATCCACTGGGATGAGTTCCCCTCTGTTGGCTCTGGGTCTGAGGTGAGGCCAGCACAGCTCGATGAATTGCTGAAGTATGTCCCTGTCCACCCAGTAGTACTCTACTATCTCCAGATCCTGTTGCCCCTGGTAGGTTACCCAGGGTCTGAACACTCTTCTCCTCCTCCTCAGTCTGGGGCAGTTGTCAGCATTATCCTCCTTACTGCCCTCAGCCTCTAGCACATACTGATGTATCAAAGCGACAGCAGCCCCTAACATTTTGTTGGTTAAAATTTCCCCGAGTGTGTACACCAATGATGCAGAGTTTGTGGGAAAAAACAGACTGACAGGTGCTTGCATAGTTTATACTGTTGTGCTGCAGATGCTGCCTGTATGATTGTCTGATTATGATGTATTCCACCTGCCAGCTACATTATTTGTACTTGATAGCTTTTATTCTATTTCCCATTTTTTTTCTTTTTTCCCCCTACCTAATTCTGCCCCTTTTAAGCCTGGCGGTGCACCATACAAACCCGTTGCCCAAATGTAAACAGTTCTACTATTTCTGGGGGGGGTGGGTTGTTTTGTTTAAGAGGCAGTGTGCACCGCACACCTATTTAACTAAAGTAAACACTTTTAATCAGAAATGGCCCTCCCCTGGATGTGAACACACTCCCCATTTCATGGAATAAGTAGATACGGCCTCAGACACACACCCTTGCTTAGCTGTGCTTAGCTAAGCTGAACTGGAAGCAGTGGAGCTCCAATGTGCTTACAATAAGCATGACACACCCCCTTTTCATGTCAGCTGCTTTTCTGCTTACACCACTGCCTTATAGCTCCTACACAGTTAGGTGCAGCCAGATAATGGTGTCCCATTTTATGATTCAGTAAATTTTGCTCATTTGCATACCCCACTGCCTTAGTCCAATGTTACACCACTACACCAGAGCCTTTCCCCTTAGCAACCAGTGTTACCTGTTATTGTTTTGATTCTGCATGCTACCCACTATAATGGCAAAATGCAGATTTCACATAAAATTGTCTTTTCACATTTTTTTTTTTATTTTTGGCATGATTTTGTTTGTGCACTACCTTAAATGGCCGAAATTGGCCAAAAAAAACCTTTGATTTTTATAGTTTTTAAACTTCTTTCCATACCAATGGCCATATTTTTGGCCATTGGCATGCCTAATGATTATAATAAATGCTTTACTTTGAGCTGTAATGCCCCTGTTTTGATTTTTGCAGAAATGTACACTGTCAGTAACCAAATACATTTCTGCAATGGACACTGTTCTGGCATGGATGCCTGCCTGCTAACTTGAATCGCTAATTCAATTCATTTGCATGGTTTTCATCAGCAAATGAGGTAATTAGCATTATTCAGTAGTGTCCATGCCAGAATAGTGCTATCAGGCTCATGCACGCCCCCAGCCTTGTTTACTGAATCGCTCGGCGGCCATATTCTGTGCAGTAGCTGCTGCACTATTCTGGCATGGAGAAATCCCTTTACTGAATCCCGAGGATTGTGTTTGTATGAGGTTTTTTTTTTAGATGGAGCCCTAGACTTTCTACTTAAGCTGTACTGGGGAGTCCCAAAAGGGTGAAACATGTCTTGTCTACAGTTAATGGAGTCTGGTTTATTGACCTGATTGCATTAATACAGGCATGTAGAGTAAGTGAAAAGTAACTCCATGTTCAGGACACACTGGCCGGGAACACTTAGATGCGCTTAAGGAGTCATTTGCATGCATCTCACAATGCCCTCATAAACAAAGGTTTTATATATTCCCTTGGTCTTGATTTTCACTACCTGTTGCTGTGGTTCTCCAAATGGCAGCCAAGTAGGCAGCTATTATCATATTATATTATTCTTTGACCTAAGTGACCCAGGAAAAACTGATTAACCTCCACCTGGGGTCTGCTTTAGGCACTTCATCAATGAACTTCCATCCCATCTAAATGAGGCTGAAATTAAATTACACCATAATAAAATTTTTAATGAGTGTAGAATCTCTGACATGACTGAATGTTGACCTACTGACCTAGCTCCTTCTTTCTGTAAATTAATATTTCATAATGTTAGTGACAAATCGGGCTAAGACATGTTTTCTAGTCTCTTATATGTCATCAGAAAGCAAAACAGTGGTTTATGTCTCTTTCTGAGGAATGAGTCCAGTTTTGAGATCATTTTATTGTTAAATGCTGTATGGACAAATACATTTATTTATTTATTCATTATTCATTTATTTATCTATCTATTTATTTATTTTTATTGCTGTTTTGGTGACATTGATTTCCAACTGGATTGTGGACCATTTTCAGTGTATGCCTGGAGAGAACAGTGTCAGAATGTGCAAACTGTGACAATTAGGCAACAACTACAGCACCATCAGGGCAGTTTGTTACTCATGCAAATTTAATGAGAAAAGTTATAGTGTTGCTATAAATTCATTGTCATCAGTATTATGTAAAATGTACTGAAGAATGCATTATGATGATAATAACTGTACTATTAAGTCACATATGTGATACTTTTTGGAAGTATTTGTCAAAACTCAGGCCTTTGGTACAGAGCCAGCATTCTATTTCATCAAAACCATGCCTAGAAAATACCTAAGGTGTCCTTCATCCTTCAGTCCCTACTCAATCTGTAACATTTGGTTCCCAAACATCTTAGTTTATGTTTAATGTGAAAACTTTTCTACAGAATTGTAAGGAGTGCCTCTATTTTTTATTGTAGAAATGCAAAATACTTAAATTAAGTAGCTTACTTTTACAAAGTAAAAAAAATATTAAATAATATAAACAATCACCCAATATTAATTTCTTTTTAGACAAAGTAAGAAGGTACAAGTAATGTTATGTTGAAGTCAGACTCTATCTCTTTCTATAAATGCATTGAGTTTTCTTTATTGTAATAAGTCTGTAAGTAAAAGAGGGCCCAAATGCTCTGGCTTGGTTGCCTGTAAAAATAAATAAAAAATAATAAATAAGGTAGGATTCTTTTCTATTATATTTGACAACTATTAGCTAGCTCAAAAACATGATTTGCTGCTGTTTCTACTAAATAAGATATTTACCTCACATATTATTCTATGCTAGCATATTTACACATTGTTACTATTCATTATGCTTCTCACATTAGCACCTTAACAAAGTAAACCTAATCTGTGTTATCAAAACACATACAAAAACAAAATACTAATTGTATAACTGCACCAACACCTTTTTTTCTCTTTCTGAATGATTTTCATTCCATTGCCTTACATTATACTCCAACAAGTGCCCATTTATATTTGCACCTATATATTATGTATCTATCTTTCAAGTAACAACATAACTACTGATTTTATATCAGGTAGCTCTCCTACCTTGAAACAGTCCAGATTTTCACAGAATATCCAGATTTTTGCCTCATATCTTTGGTCTGTTCCTCATAGAATTTGTAGCTTTCTGGCAAATGGTTTAAGACTGATGTTTCTGAATAATGGCATACATTTGCATTTCAGACTTCGTATTCTGACCCTACCAGATTCTCCCTTAACACATCTTATCACAGCACCATGGCCATTTAGAAAATGCACACTTATGCATGAATCGGTTATTCTAGAAACTTTCTAAGTTTATAAGAGCAATATTTAAAATTTGTGCCTGATTTCGGGCCCCTGTCTCTCCATTAGGTTTGGCTTTGTCCAGATTTCTTAGGCTTAGAGAACGAGAGGTACACTGACTTCCTCAGGGTCACAGAGTATGCAAATGAGGGCAAAGGGCATCAAACCCTTTACCACAAGAAGTACAGCTCACAGCCTTAGCCCTCTGCACCAGCTTTATTAAATAATGACATTAGTTATATGATCATATGCAGTGCACTGGAGAGCAATCAGCATCGTAACCGCTATTAAAAAGTGATTCTTCGACATCTTTTAAAACAAATGTGCACCTCTTACATGTATCAAAGTGTATATCATGTACTTAAAAGAAATATGAAAATCATTTTAACAGTAAAAGCTTATTCAGTTTTATTCTAGACTTGCCATCTGCTACATTGCCAAAAGAGTCCAGGAATGTTATTGTTGTTGTGATATATAATAATACTACGATACTTGTAGGGAAAATAAGCTAAAACAAAAATCCCAGAAGGAAAAAATCACTGTGACATATTGTCAACAATTGCCAAATACAAGCAATTGTTTAATCCTTTGAGCTTGGTGGCAATGCTAACCGGTATATAAATATTCAGTTAGTGTGGACCATCTGTTTTGGCATAATCTAATTAACAGTAATGGGAAGAGACACAGTTAGAGACACACATACACACACACACACACACACACACACACACACACACACACACACACACACACAATTTCCGTCTGTAGAAACTCAGTTATTCCACTATGTTATTGCTTAAAATTTGATGCAATTCACATATAAAAATTCATTAGTAAAACCCTGTTTCCATATGGATTTTATTAATTATACAGAACTCAGAAAGGCATTGCATTTCTTATTGATTACTTTAGAACATGAGTTTGAATTATCTGTTCAGACATCTTTGCCTGATCACTATTACAATACGAAACAATATATTACATCTTTGGCACTTCCATTCCATACTTTAGTTTAAGACTGCATGTGTAACATTATACGTTTTGTGCAGTTTGTAAGACCATGAGAGCCCAGGTTTGTTGCTCAGTAATATACATTTAATACGATGGGTTTATATCCCATAGATTTTGTTAGTAACAAAGGGATGTAACTTAATCAGAGCTGTGCTTAAACTTCCATTGATGGATTTGACATCACAGGTTCAGGAACAGACAAATCATTAGAACGCTAACGACGTGAGGGGAAAGATTACAGCAGGTTGTCCTTTTTTCATGAAATCGGTTTTATGTACAGTTCTGCTGCTGTATTGTAGTTAAGGGACAGTGAGAGATAAGCAGATAGGAAGCTGCAGAAAGCAGACTAGAGACTGCAAACATCCTTTCAACCCATTCTGTATTACTGTGTCTGTTGTGTCCACTAGAAAACAGTGTAATGAACCATAAGGGATTTATTTGACTGGACAGTCACTACCTCATAGTTATTACAGGTTTTGGAACAAAAGAAAGAGGAGATTTTAGCAACTGTTTTGTCTGATTTATTGTCCTGCAGTGACTTTGTTAGGTGCAATAGTACTTTGATAAACAAAAGTGTGGGACCCTGATACAGTATCAGTTGATTATATAGCCATCTAGCTAATAATTACGAATCCTACTTCCTTATATTACTACTAACTAGAACATATGGGAACATAAATAGAAATATAATTTAAAAAGGTGTTATTCTATTTCCTTTTTTTAGCTTATAACCTACACAGACACTTGGAAAATGTTTAACTGCTCTGCATTTCCCTGTTGGATAACAGTGGTTGTACAACACTACAAAGGCAGCATGCTGCTTATAGAAAGACTTTTCTTCATAGTTATTCACAGCTGCACAAAAAAAGACAAGATTAATACAACTGTTACAAAGCAACATCCAATATAAGACTATTTATATGACCAAAGAAAAAATAGAAATTTGCAAATACTATAATATAAAAGAAATACTGCTGATTAATTCTGTATTAGTGTTTCATATTTATAAAGATAGCTGGATAGATAAATACATATAAGAATGTGTTGTGTGAGTTCTTTTGCGAACATTTTGTTCATTGTGATCATATTCAAAGCCTTTGTTGGAAATTCTTTGGAACCAGACAAAGTAATGATCAGGTAATATGATTTCATATTTAAAAAAATGTTTCTGTAAATTGCACTGAGAGAATCTCCTAGTGAGCTTTGTTGAATGTCAACTGTAAGAAACAGTAATTGGCCTAGCTTCTATTTTACTAACAATTACCATGTTTTACAAAGGATGCAAACAACACCATGATGCTGCTACTAGAATAAAATTGCTAAGGGGTGAGCATTTCATTTGTTCCTCCGCTTGGGATATGATTTACTGACCACTACAATTATTCAACATTACCATGTAGACAGTGACAAAATGCAGATGACTAATACAGCTTACATAATCATAACCACTTTCCTGACCAGTATATTAACATTGAAAGCAAGACAAAAAAAGAGCAAAGGAAACTTTACTCTGAATATGGAAACAAAAAAAGTACTACTGCTTATCCTGTCACTGTGTGGCTGCCACTTCTTCTCTGGTATTCATGTTCATATAACTCCTTGCAAATCACAATTTGCTGATCACAGGAGGGCACTAAACTGTCGAGAGATGTCCACTACCATGGTCTCTGAAGTAAGAATTGCTTTGATGTTAATATTGGTATAGCTACAGGTCACTGAACTCACATTCCCCTACTATGAAGTGTTGGGAACATAGGAATAATAGTATGAAAGTGGTCACAATAACCATAAGACTAGCTTTAAAGGTAGCCAAAGTAATAGTGTGAACTGTAGTGGTAGCTTATGCCATAGACTGGGATAAGATTGAGTTAGTAACCTAACACTCCAGCAAAACATGTTTGTTGATGTACATTTGAGTCCCTAGTTTTGGTGTTTATAGAGCCACTGGTTTATGAAGAAATAGGAGGTCAAATAGGATTGTGTCTTTCAAGGCTGCAAAGCAAGATATAGGTCACCTTGATGTAGCCAGAAGGCTACTGAGTAAAAGGAGGGTCATGCTATTGTAGAAGAATAATTCAAGGATTTAGGGAGTTTAATTTTCTTGGTTAGAAATCATTGGGGCTCTTCTAGTCGAATGATATGCTTGGATCTTGGCAAACCAAAGGGGGCATTCTATTCAGTGATGGAGCTGATAAGGGAATAGTATTACAGTAAGATGACTTCTTCGAATACTGAAGAGAGTTTCTTAGAAATTAAGCAGGCCAAATAGAATGATTTATTGACTATGGTGAAACCACAATGATAGAATGAGAAAGAATTGTCCACAGCCTCTGTGATCTTTACATAGAAGTCTACTAGATTCACATAATGAGCCTTGATGTTCTTCGTGTTTCACTGTTGCAGTCATTACATTTGGCAAATCTGCTGGCAGATTGCACTCAGTCGGCCTGAATTCCAAAGTCTTGGGTCCTGCGTCGGTTGCTGTCTTCTCTTCCATGACGTCAGGTTGTCAGGGGTATAAAACATGCAGCCGACGCCATTTTCTTTAGTCTTTCTTGCTGCACAGTGCCCGAAGCAGAAGCATTTCACAAGTGCCGGTCAGCCGACTACTGAAATATTTGAGTTTGAGTTTCAGAACTGAAGTCTTCACTAAAGCTAAGTACCCATTGGGGAAACTTTTTTCTTGCTTTTTACTGATGTCAGAAAAAGTTAATAATTGTATTACTTGTGGGAAGCAAATACCTCATAAGGATTTCCATTTATACTGTATTCCTTACCTAGGCCCTGATCACAACATGCCTGGCTGTCAGTTTTGTGCTAGATTTAACCAAAGCACTATTAAGCGTTGGTATATTTTTGCATCAAAGTATTTTGGAAACAGATTTAACTACCCAGAAATGTCACTGGATAGCAATCCAACTACCGGAGTTCATAAAAAATGCAAAGAAAAGGACAGAGAAAGGCAGTCGAGATCCAAAACCGATGACGAAGCTTCTCCTAAGCCAGTCGCCGGTTCGCCGGTACTCAGTGAGGTGCTTTTGCAGCCCCTGATACCCGCTACCTTTGAGTCGCAGGCCTCTACCGGCACCCATGTGGAGTCTGGTAGGCCGCAAGATACTCAAGGTATTGGACAGATGGATGTATCTCCCTCAGATGGGTCCAGAGCCACTGAGCAGGCACTGGCTTCTGAGGGTGTATTCAGACCTCAACATTTGTTTATCAAATCGACGACAGCCGCAAAACCAAAGAAAAAAGCAACTTCTAAAACTAAAAAAAACAATGCATGAGCCACGTGCACAGGCCTCTATGCCTGAAAAACAGATGATCAAAATGGCTGAAGACCTTATTACCTTGATCAGGGGTACCCATCCCCCTCCAGATAAGAGGCCTAGGCAAGACACTGATTATGAATCTTCAGATCAGGTTTCTATTTCTTCTGATTCCTCTTCTGATTAGGAATTATCTATACATCCCTATGAGGATTCTGATGCAGAGGAGTCTATTCATTCTGCATCTCCTCCTAAGGATTATTCATTTGGAGAAACCTTGCATACTTTGAGGGAGCATTTTCACTGGGAGAGTCAAGACTTCTCAGAATCAAAAAAGAGGCTCAGGGATTTCCTTCTTCTCCCTCAGCACAAGCCTTTAGCCATTCCCCCTGTTTTAGACATTGTGGATGATGTGTTTTCGGAGTCAAGCTTGAACTCTGACTCCTTACCTCTGGATCCCAGTAAGCCAGACAGATATTACAGGGTCCCTGACTCACATTGCTGCGGATCCTGAAACTATTTCACAGGGTCCAAAGGGAGTTAAGGCCTCAACAGCAAAAAATCCTACCCCCTCTGACAGAGATTCAAGGGCACTAGACAGATGGGGAAAAAGAGTTTATACATCTGCAACCTTGGCAATCAGGGCCTTAAACTGTCAATTTCATATGCTTAAGTACCAACAACATGTTATGGGATTGCTGAAACAACAAATGATGTTGATTTCCGAATGTGCAGAAAATAAAGAATTGCAGGAATTATTGCATGCAGCTGAACAAGTTGGAAAGCATACTTTGCAATGTGGTTTTGATTCCTTAGAGGCCTCCTGCAGGGCCGCAGTTACTGGATCTGTGATTAGGAGGCATGCCTGGTTAAAGGAACAAAATTTGCCTGATCATGTTAAAGCTAAATTGCTAGATGCACCTTTACAGCATGATACTTTGTTTGGTGTTAAGGCAGAAGAGGTGTTAAAGAAAATGGAAGACAAAGCTAAGTCTATGCAAACTGTTAAAAACTTCTTACAAGTGCAGCTACCAAGATTCAGTAGACACTGGCCTACAAAAAATTGGTCCTTTCCTGTGTCAGACAGAGCTCAAAGGGGCAAATCCAGACATCCTATCGGTTCCAGATACCAGGCGCAAGATTCATACAGGTCAAAGCAACGGGGCGCTTCCACCTCCAAATCTGGAGGGGATAAAGCGCAAACCTACAGAAAGCAATCCTAATGACTTCCCTCTGCCTACACCAAGCACTTATCTTTTGGCAGCACCCATAGGGGGAAAATTAGCACTTTTTGCTCAAAATTGGCAGTTAATAACCCAGGACAAGTGGGTACTAAACATCGTATCACAGGGATACAGATTCCATTTCCACACTCTGCTAATGGCAAACGGTTGGCCAGATCTGCCAAAAAATCAATGGGCAGAGGCACAGAAACAGATTACGTCCCTCATGGATATGGGGGGCATTCAGACAGTACCAGAACAAGAAAAAGGACAAGGTTTTTATTTAAGGTTGTTCTTGGTACCCAGAAAGGACAAGGCTTGATGACCAATACTGGATTTATTAATTTTGAACACATACCTGGACATTCCAAAATTCAAAATGCTGACTTTGCAGTGGCTTCTGCCCATGCTGGGCAAGAATGCTTGGCTGGTGACTTTAGACCTAAAAGACGCATACCTGCATGTCCCAATAAGACAATCATGCAGAAGATACCTCAGATTCAAGGCTGGCTTAATGCATTACCAATTCTCCGCACTGCCTATTGGCTTATCTACTGCACCCAGGGTCTTTACAAAGTGCCTGCCACCAGTAATTGCTTTGTGCAGACAAAGAAGTATACAAATATATCCTTACTTGGACGACTGTCTCATTCAATCAGAGAACAAGGACACTCTTCTTCAACATCTGGCGTTTGTGAAAAGGCTTCTAACATGTACACAATAAACAAAAAGAAATTACAACTGGTACCCTCTCAAAAGATAACATTCCTGGGTGCAAGCTTGGATACAAATGCCCAGATGGCTTACCTCACACCAGACAAGCAAAGGCAACTGACTTACTTCAAACTGATGGCAACAAAAACCCAGTCTTCTGCAAGGCAAATTCCGCAGGCTCTGGGCTTCATGGCACCCTGCATCCTACTAATTCCATATGCAAGACTGCATATGAGGAAACTTCAATGGTACCTAAAAAGTTTATGGAATCAACATTCACACAGTCTGGAAACAATGATTCCTCTCATTCCCTGCCTGCAACAGGAATTTCTATGGTGGGCAAAGGCATGTCACCAAAACAGGGGACTGCCCTTCACTCTACCCCCTGCCAGCCAAACCTTAACAGCAGACGCATTAGATTATGCCTAGGGGGCCCACATGGCAGGAAGATGCATTCAGGGCTTATGGACACCAAAACAAATGCATCTACATATCAACCAGAAAGAGATGCTAGCTGTTCAAAATGCCCTAACAGCCTTCAAGGACTTACTTCATCCAGGACAACTACTGATAAAGACAGACAACACCACAGTCATGTGCTATATAAACAAGCAAGGGGGCACACACTCATAACCCCTTTGCAGATTAGCCATGGCACTGTGGGACACAGCCTTGACCTACCAAATACATCTTCAAGCTCAATTCCTGCCAGGAAAACAAAACACTCTGGCAGATGATTTAAGCAGAAACCTTATGGATCCTCACGAGTGGAAACTAAATCCACAAGTCTTCAGCATGATAACAGAGAAATGGGGGAGCCCAGACATAGATCTATTTGCCTCTCCTCAAAATTATCACTTGAAAAGATTCTGCAGAAGGACTTATCACAGACAAACATGGAAAGTGGACACCCTATCCTTCAGTTGGAAAAACCTCAGTTTATGCCTTTCCTCCTCTGCCTCTTCTACCCAAGATCCTCCTAAAAGTCAGACAAGAGAAGCCAAAGATGATATTAATTGCCCTGGACTTGCCCCATCAATACTGGTACCCAATCCTAAGGAACTTGGCTCAATACCCAGCTTGGACCTTGCCTCAAAGACCTCAACTACTGTCTCAGCAAAACAATCAGATCCTGCACAATCAACTACAGACTCTGAACATGGCAGCATGGCTAATAATGTAGTCATACAAACAACACCTCTCAGTAAAGCTGTGATGGATGTCATTTTGGAAGACAGAAGGCCTAGTACTAGAAAATCTTATGCTGACAAATGGAAGAGATTCTATGCTTGGAATCAAGCACAAGGAACTGATACAGCAGAACCAAATATTCCTCAGATATTACAATACTTAACTGAGATGCTTGACAAAGGCCTATCTTTCTCATCAATCAAAATCCATGCCTCTGCCATTTCGGCTCATTACAATACAGATCCACTAATCTTTTCTCATCCTTTACTAAAGCAGTATCTTAGAGGAGCCAAAAATGTATGGCCTCCTAGAAGATCACCATCACCTGCATGGACCTCAATTATGTGTTGGAAAAGCTCACCCTGCCTCCATTTGAACCAGCTGCTACTGCTGATCTAAAGTTCTTATCATGGAAAACAGCTCTGCTACTAGCAATTACTTCAGCAAGAAGAGTTTCAGAGCTACAGGCCCTCATGGCTGTAGAGCCTTTTATCATATTTTACCCAGACAGGGTGTCTCTGAGAACAAATCCTACTTTCATACCTAAGGTGGTTTCCAGTGTAGCTCTTAACCAAACAATTCATCTGCCAACTTTTTATCCAAATCCGCAGAACAAGGGGGAGAGAATTCTGCATTCCTTGGATGTACACAGACAGCTAAGATTCTACTTGAGCAGGACAAAAGCTCTAAGAAAAACTGAGCAATTACTAGTGTCATATGCTGCAGGATCAGAAGGAAAGGCTATTTCAAAGCAGACAATTTCAAAGTGGATAAGCCACTGCATCAATTTCTGCTACTTACACCATGGTAAACCTGCACCCAAGGGCATTAATTCTCATTCCACCAGAGCTGCTGCTACTTCAGCAGCCTTTCTCAGAGGAGTACCAACCAAAGACATTCTAGAGGCTGCTACTTGGAGTTCTGTTCACACCTTTACAAAGCATTACCATTTGCCTCTCTACTCTAAGTCCAGGGCAGGCTTTGCCACTGCAGTGCTGCAGGGCCTTATAGCCGCACCTAATGCTGTTTAGTTCCAGCCTCCCAACCATAGCTTTGGGATTCTACCCAAATGTAATGACTGCAACAGTGAAACACGAAGAACATGGTACAGTTGTGTACACTTACCATGAATGTAGATGTTCGAGTGTATTCACTGTTGCAGTCCAGGTTACCCTCCCGCCATTCCCCTGTCATTCTGAAGTTTATCTTTCCTTCTCTATCCTCTACAACCTATGTGGTGTATTTGCTTGTAGATGAAGGTAAAGTTTATATTGATGCATGTATATATATATATATATATATATATATATATATATATATATATATATATATATATATATATATAATTTTGCTACCTTTTTGGGGGCACGAAAATGGCATTGGCTGCATGTTTTATACCCGTGATGACCTGACGTCATAGAAGAGAAGACAGCAACCGACGCAGGACCCAAGATTTTGGAATTCAGGCCGACTGAGGACAACCTGCCAGCAGATTACCCAAATGTAATGACTGCAACAGTGAATACACTCGAACATCTACATTTATGGTAAGTGTACACAACTGTACTTTCCTCATAAAATCCAACTGATTTGGGTCTAGATCATTTAAGTTGCTTGTGTCTGCATAAATGAGTTCTGCTATGATACATTCCATGGCTTTGTATATAAGGCTGATGGGTCTGCTACTACCAGGGTATGCAGAGAGGTTACCATTGTGAAGAGGATCCACAGTAACTGCTCTCCAGGCATCAGACACAAACCCTGTGAATAGACTGAGGATGAACAGTTTAAGAGGAAGCCAAAGGTCGAGATAATGTATACTTGGCATTGATGAAAATGCAGCCTGATATGTTTTGTGGTCCCATGGAAGTATTATTTACAGCCTTTGACAAGAATTCTAAGACTATGCCAAAGAACAATTTCAGGAGAAATTAAATTCTCAGGGATAGTGCGAATAACAATGTAGTAGGTTGGGTAAAGTTATCACAAAATTTGTCCACTAGTGTATCAGTTATGTCCTTGGGATCAGAATCCATGATGTTACTATTTTGAATGAGCTCAGTGAATTGTTGTACATTAGTCTTTAATTTCCTGATATGAGTGAAGAAATATTTATTGTTTCCTTTGGTATCTGCAGTGACCTAAAGTTTGTACTCTACTTTATATTTTTTAATAGTGCTGTTAAACTCCTTGCTGGCATGTTTCGTTGTGATCTTGCTGCAGATCGAAGAGAGTATCTAACATTTCATTATTTCTTTCTTTTGTCATATAGTTTATTAATACACAAGATTTCCATATTAGTGGGTTTTTCCCCTGAATTTATCATTATATTTAGTTTGGATGGATACTGACTTTTCTACATAGCTGTTTAGGTATTAGAAAAAGTCAGAGTTAAATGTACCAACTTTCTCAGTTGAATCAATTTACAAGGGATTGTTGGGGAATTTTGCATATGTCTTCTACATGCTGAAGTAAGTGTGCCTTGGAAAAGTCCCTAAATATGGTTTCATTTGGTTGTAGGGTGGTACCACTAGGGCTGACAGAGAAGATGACTGATTTGTGGTCATATTTAACCAGCAATGAGGAGATACAGGACAGGATACAGGAAGGTGTTTGGTTGGTAAGGACCACTTCAAGGATATTAGAGTTTCTAGTGGATAATTTTACAATTTGCTCCAATACATTGTTATTAATACAGTCTAGAGAGTACTGAGCATATACATTCTTAGAGCTGTAAGTATGCCAATCAGTATTTGGGTAAATTAAGCCCCCCTCATATTTAACCCCTCAATAGCAATAAGTTCATTCCAATGATCTTTCGAGCAGATTGGCAGGGATCTAAATCTACCAATGAAGTAGTAGTTTGATTTATTAAGGGTGACTTCCTGGAGAAAGGAGATGCTGCCTGAGGGAGGTATTACCAAAGTGAGATTCATCATGAGACTCAGTGGCCTTGGAATATCTATGAATCTATGATTTGGATCTCTGAAAGCTCCATGTTAGGACTATCGCTAATTTTATATTGAAGAAAGGGTGTTTCTGACAAATACCCACAATTATTTATTTATTTTATTATTATTTTTTTTTATTTTACATTTGTTGACTGGGAGAGTCTGACTGGATACATGTCCATTTTAAGCAGAGGCCTGGGGAGAAAAGTTCCACAGATTAAGAACAAACAACTATAAGATTTCTACATAGCAAGCAAGTATTCATAGGAAAACACATGATTTAATAAGATTCCATAGTTTTAAAGTTACAAAGTACAATATTCATTGGTAGTCACAGGTTTTAACAAAATTCCATAGTTTAAGTTAGAGTAGAGTAATACTTAGAATGCACTAGTTTCCAGTAGTAACATTGATTGAGACAAATGTAAGTAAAAGGGGGTTGGGAGTGGATGTTAGGGTTAGTTTTGTGAGATGTGGTTGGGTTTAAAGTTGGAATGTGTATAATTGCTGACTGTTGGTGTGGGTGTTCGTAGGTGAGGCACTATAAGGAGGAGTCACAATTCTTCTTGAAGGGATAGAAGTGAAAAGGAGCACAAGAGTGGGTCAGAGGGTATGATATGGGTCAACCTGGTTTTAGGTGTTCTTTTAGTAGCTTTTTGAATGTAACCATTGAGTTGGCTGAGGTAATAGCAGAAGGTAATGAGTTCCAAATTTACCGATGTAGTTAGGAAAGAGGGAGTCACCTGCTGTGTTATTGCTTTTGGTCACCTTGATTAGTCTTTTATCACTAGAGCGAAGTTGTCTGGTATTAGTTTGTAGTTTAAGTAGATTAGATAATGCTGCTTTTTTTCAGGAAGTAGTAGGATTTTCTGGAAGAAAGAAAGCTGATAGAATGAGAGGAGATTTGGGAATTCAAGCCAGTTAAGTTGATTTAGTAAGTGACAGTGGTGGGCACGGTAGGGGGCACCAGTAGTTAATTTGGCAATTTGGTTGTAGCAGATGTTAAGCTTGGCCATTTCAGTTTTGGGTAGGTTGGTGAAGATGGGAGCTGTGTAGAATAGTGTGGAGAGGAGGTGGGTTTGAGCTATGGTTATTCTAGCAGGTTGGGTTATAAATGGTTTGTTTTTATAAAGGCTGCCCATTTTTATGTGAAAGTTTTTAATAGTTTGATTTATATGTAGATCAAATTTGAGGTTGTTGTCAATAGTCACTCCTAGCAGTTTAGTATGAGTGTCTGGAGTGATGATAGTCCCATCTCGGAACACAATATTGAATGTGTTGGGCATTGAGATGAATTTGTTTGGTTTAAATATCAACAGTTCGGTCTTTTTGGGATTAAGTAATAGGTTTTTGTTCAGAAACCAAGTTTCTGTAATTTGGAAGGCTTTTTGGGTAATGGAGAGGAGTTTGTGTGGGTCGTTGACTGAACAGACTAATGTTGAGTCATAAGCATATTGTACAACAGTTGCATCTTGGCATGTGATGTGGAGATCATTAATGAAGATGGAGAATAGAAGGGGTCCCAG
Organism: Protopterus annectens; assembly: GCF_019279795.1. Taxonomy (NCBI): domain Eukaryota; kingdom Metazoa; phylum Chordata; order Ceratodontiformes; family Protopteridae; genus Protopterus; species Protopterus annectens. Next base: position 1,360,359,737 of record NC_056745.1, read on the forward strand.
AATGGACTTGTGGTAATAGGCAGCAGTGAGGATAGGTTATTGTCCCATTGAACTGCTTGTTGTCTACCATGTAGATAGTTAGTTTTGGAACCAGGCTAGTGCGTGATCACTAGGGCCAAGATTAGTAAGGGAGTGGAGTAGTTTGGGATTGTTGACCATATCGAAGGAAAGAATATGGCAGATGTTAGTTTACCTAAGTGCCTGTTTTGGTTGATGAGGTTTGTAAAGGAAAGAAGGGCTGTGGTTGTACTGTGGGCAGGGTGGAATCTATGCTGGGTAGGAGAGAGAAGTTGGTTATTAAGTAGATATGGCACAAGTTGGTAATGTATACATTTTTCAAGAATTTTTGCTAGTGTGGACAGGATAGCAATAGGGCGATAGTTGGTGAGGTCAGTGGATGTTCCACCTTTATGTAAAGGGATGATGTAGGAGGTTTTCCAGATTAGTGGGATGGTGCTTTATGATTTAGCTCTGTTAAGTAGAATAAAGATTGGGTAGACAAGTTCATTAGCAGCCACCTGGAGGTATTCTGCTGGGATGCCATCCGCTGCTAGGGTAGTAGGTTTAAGTTTGGATAGTAATTGTTTGACATAATTGGTAGGGATGGGTTGAAACTGGAAGGTAGTTTGGGGACTGACTGCAGGTTTGGGGATATTGGCAGTAGTAGTAGTAGTGGATTGTTGTTGAACTAGTTTAGAGATGGTTCTTATGAAGTGTTTGTTGAATGATTCAGACATGTCAGTGATTTTGCCTGTGGAGGTTGGCAATGGGGTGGAGAGTTTGCCGGGGTGAAGTAGTTAATTTATTCCTGCCCAGAATTTTTTGGGGTTGTTTTGGTGCCTGTTTTGCAGATGCAGGAAATAATTCTTTTTATCCTGGAGAATAGTTTTTTTTTAGTTTTGTTTCTAAGTTTTTGGAATTGTTTTCTAGTTGCTGTAGTTTTGTGGCTCTCCAGTGATGCCAAGCTCTATTCCTTTGAGAAATCTTATTTTTAGTCTCTCTGGTAATCCAGGGAGCAGTATTCATTTTGAGTTTTGTGGTATGAGGTGGGGCATGAGCATCTAGGATTTTTAGAAAAGTGTTGTTGAATTGGATTACAACTTCTTCTAGGGGTACTTCTTTTAGTATGTTCAAAGTACTACTCAAAGGCCTGAAGCTGTGATAAGTGTTAAACACTAGTATAGAGGAAATGCTGTCATTGCATGTATGTCTTAGTCAGTATACAGTTATGAATATGTTTAATCTTCAGCAAAGCCTCAAGTATTGGCATCTCTCTATTTAAACTGCTACCATTGAGAAGTGCCATAATGATGTTGTAGAAATTTGAGTTTCAGTCTATTATGTAGGAATGTCCAGTGGGGGGCTTTGCCTAAAAAGGCAGTGTGGGGAATGAAAGGTTTTAACCTGTATGAAGAAGCCCTGGTATCAGAGATATTTGCCATTCTTGGTGAAACAGGATTTCTAACCTGCATTCGCATCCCAGCTAAACACTTACTGGATCCCCTTAGAATGACATCAACTACCTAGCGAGCTGCTTAAGTTTTGTCTTGGTATCAAAGCATTATTCTTGGTGAAGGCAAGGTAGTACTCAAGGCCAGTGTGTCTCCTGCCCATAACATGTATAATAAGTTCCATTATGACTCTCTGCATGTCCACCTGGAAAGAGGGCCTCTGGCCTTTCATTCCCACATGGGCCACCACTAGGTTATAGTTATATCTATCTGGTTTAAGGGAACTTAGGGCCATTATGACATCATGAATACTGGCACTGGGCAAATAAATTAGAGTCACTGTGTTCTTGTCCAAAGTCTGTATACCTAATGATGTAGTCACCTATGACTAAAATATTTCAATATGATGAAGCATACTTAGTGGGCCTTATAGGCTTAGGTCTGTTTTTCTGGTGACTCTTGGGTGATCAGTATGGATTTAAAGCATGTGAGAGTGGAGAAAGACTAGGTGTTGCCTTGTGTACTGGAGTCTGGGATATTTTAGAGACTGTTCTAAGAGACTTTTGCAATTTTTCCTTTATAGCCTCAGCATAAGTCATGGGCCTAATGTTGTGTTGTGACTGATATCATGTTGGAGAGGCATGATGCTTATTGATAGTGAGCTAATGCAAAAGGTTTGCCTCCATAATTCTTAAATATTTACATCTCTCAAAGGTTATACTTACCAATACTTATATTGGTAAGTATAAAGCAGTTGCTGTGCTGCATTTAAATTCTTAATGCAATCAGACTGGTCACAAATGGGGTGGGAACAGACTGCTAAGCCACATCGTCAGATGGTGGAGAATTAGTGCTGGTTGTAGAACTCAGAGGTTGGAGGGAAAAAACTGTGGTGGATTGAAAATGTATGGATGAAGTACTAGAGGTGATAGTCTGAAGTTAGGTTAGATGGTAGATATTCTAGTAATGCTTAGTGAAAGGGTAGAATTAGGTTTGCCAAGAATGATGACTAGTGGTTTTTAAACTGTTGGCTACTACTTGGCTTGTACTTGTACTTAATACTGCGGCTGTCTCTCTGCAGCTACAGGAAACTAGAGTCAGAGTTCTTTTGCTCCTACTTTTACCAGAAGCAAAAATGTTACACTAATTCCAAACCGGTTCATGAAAAGAGAGTGACAGGATCTTTGGTGATCAGCGGTTTCATCCCAGATGTTACAGGGGTCTGTAGGCTGGCTGCAGCCTTCTTTTGGTGAATGTCTTAAGGAGAACATAGAGCAGCTCAGCAAAACAGAGTGCCAAGCAGTCAATTCTTTAAAATGAAAACTGAAGAAGTTTCTACTAAAGATGCAACCAGACCAAGCAGTACTACACAGTCAGGAGTCAATGTCCCTGAGTTCCTTCTCTCACCAGGAGCAAAACAGTAATGCCAATCTCATGCTGGCTACTAAGAAACAGATTTGAGTTTTTCCCGTGACTGGTAGTCTCTAGAAAGGCTAGGAAATAGTGTCCCTCTGCTCTCTCTCTCATTTGAAGCAAATAGAAATGCTAATCCCAAGCTGATTTCTGAGAAGAATTTTATAAACTCTACAGAGATTGGTAATCATGTATCACAGGTTTCAGATTTTAAAAATAAGATGACAAAATGGTTAATACTCCAGTTATTGCAGTGCGTACTAAACATATGGGAAGATATGAAAGGGAGGGCAAATGATGCTTTAAGAGTCTAAAAGGATCTTCTAGTGCACAATAGTATCAGCTGATGAAATTAGTCTGGGAGGAAATTCTAATGTCAAATTTATGGTAGGGATGGACCACTTGAGAGTACTTCTGCTGATGTACTAACTGTCTCTGATGTTTAGTTTATAATAGTTATTTTTTCATAAAAATATAGAGTTGTACTCTGATCCTTTTGCCTTTTTGCTAAATTTCTTAGGTGGTTTGTGTTATTAAGCTAATCATTTCAGGCAGGGTTATGCAGATAAAGTCTCAAGGTCTGAGCTATTGTGTTTATTTTAATGCAATTTATATTTGTGCACCTAATTTCCAAGGTGGCAGCTGGACTTGGCCTCCCACCATGTCCAAAGAGGTGACATTGGGTAGAGCACCACAATGCCATGTGCTAGCTCCTGGCATGCAAAGATTTCTGCAGTGCAAATGACTTCATCTAAGTTATTATGCATCACCTGCATCTGTGACCATCCCCATCATCTTGTCCCTCCTTAACCACAAATTTGCTGCAGCCTGTAACATTCCCCTTCATTGTGTATGAATCACCTGTTTTCATGTGGACTGAGAGCCAGTTGATCATTCATCAAAACAAGGCTGTGCTGTGCATTATGGGCTTTGTGGACATCTAATAATACATATGTTCTCTGTGCCATGCAAAGTGTAATTGCTTGTCAATATGTTTCCTGTTGATGTGATAATGGGTACCTGTTAACTGCTACATGTCTCACCGTTGCTATCCATGAACTGCAGTGGCATATCATTAGAGTGTGACCTGGCTTTTCCTGTGCTGTTCTGCTGCATATTGCACTATGCTAGAACTGTGATAGGCCTATTCATGTTGTGACAATATATGTATATCACTGCTATTTGTCGTCTTCTTCTTGTTATCACCATGGCAGGCCCAACAAACTATCGTATTCATGTCCTCCTGTTTTATGGAGACCTGCATTACAGCTCTAAAATCTCCATTGTTATGTCCTGCTATCATGCTATATAAGCTTTATACACTTGTGGTGTATAACTCTACCTGTGTATCACCAGTGTTTGATGAATATCCTTCTTTATTGTCTTGTGCCTAACATATAGCATATGTCTGCATGCCCAACAAAGTGCTTTGCCTTATTTGTGTGCTAAGGTTATGGACATTGGGTTTCATTTCTGAGGACTGTGCATGCCTGCCTTTCCTCTGTTTACATTGTGATAGTCTGTATCATGAATTTTGTCACAGTTTGGAATCTGTTTTTTTTTCCAGCACAGATGTGCCTCTGACTGAGTCCCAGGGACCTTATTTTACTTTGTTGTACTGAGATTGCCATGTATTTTACTGCACAACTAGTGGATATTTTGATTTCTAGTATATTCTTCTGCTACAGTTCATGATGATGTCTATTTTTCTTATCTCTGTTCATGTACCCTGGTAGCATTACTCATTTCTTATGCTTCCTTTCCTTTGATGTTCCTGTCATGGCATTTATTTTTGGAGAATAAACACTACTGCATATGGTTAATATGTGTTCTGGCTCTCTGCGCATCCATAATGCTATGGTGTACTGTGTTAATGTCACCCCTAATTTTAAGGTAGATGTTATGGCCATGTACCATGCTGTGTTAATGTGCACAGTACCTTCATATTTCTTTGTTAGTGCTATAAATGTCCAATGTCCCTCATTATGATGTACATTCATCATTTTGTGTTACAAAAATTAAAAGTTCTATACAGTTTCACCTTCACAGAGTGCCTCACACAGCTATTACTTGTTCTCACCAATGTCCATGGTTTGTAAATTTACATCATAATAATTCATCAGCAAAAGTCCTTCTGAGCATAAATAACTGCTTTAACCATGCTAGAAGCCTCTTGGTTAGTACGGTTCATAGATAAATACTGTAATTTCAGTCTCCAGACAATTACAAGCCTAAAGGTCAGAGTCAAACTCTGTACCTTATGTCTGTCAGGTAAAGACCTTAACAATTATGCCAGTTATCTCCTCTGTCAGCTCTTCCACTGTTAGACAATGTTCCACATTTTGACAATTGTTTACATAGTATTATATTTGCAGTGCATGGAGCACCGTGACTATAGTCACAAATTGAAAAAAAAAGATGAACTTGTTGCATGCTACTGTAGCACAAGACCCAGCTGTAACAGAAAGTCAGAGATACATTTGGGATAGTTAGTATTCCCTTAAAATTTTTTTCTCAGTCATTTTCCCCTATGCCTGCAGACCACTAGGCTATCTCTAATCAATCATGAGTCCATTCAACCCTTAGGGGTGCAGAGAATTCCCTTGTAGATCCCCTAGGGTAAGCACCATCCAGAGGGACCTCCATCCAGGCCAACTTCTGAAATTTTGATTCTCTTGTTGGCATCCTGACAATAAGAGCTATTTTTGTGTGAGGCCCTAACTCCTCCCCTTGGGTGCTGAAGTGGGCATGTGTCACCATAGAGAAGACCTATGCTCCTCTATTAGTGCACATGTGCTTCTTCATGGGACTGACAGGATCTAAATAAATAGATTGGGTGATCATGTGACAGGATCTATGTAAATGGATTGGGTGATCATGTGACACGATCTAAGTAAATGGATTGGGTGATCATGTGACAGGATCTAAGTAAATGAATTGGATGATCATGTGACAGGATCTAATAAAATGGATTGGGTGATCATGTGACAGGATCTAAGTAAATGGATTGGGTGATCATGTTCAAGCAATACCTGTATAGCTTTTGTTCTTTTCCCCCATCCCTGCCTTATTGCAGGGGTCAGGTTTGGAACCAATAATCAACATCATCTCCCTCCCCCCACCCAGAATGGGCACACTCATTCTCCCAGCTATGCTATCAAGTGATCAAGCCATTAATCAAACTCAAGTTGACTGGACTGTAATCAGGGCTTTATCTCTGTATGACACTGGAACAGCCACCCCTCCCACCCCCCCACCCCCAATGTGAGGGTCCAGTTAAAGATGCACAGTTTGAGCTATTCAGAGTACTGCATATTACCACAGAAGTTGGCTTTATAGTGCCAAAAACACAAAGAGAGACACTGGGACATTCTGCTTTTCTCAAGATGCTGCTACACATGTTCAGAATGACATGCACAAGCCTTGGTACGTATCTTATTAGTGTCACTGATGTTTTGCTTTTTATGACATACACTGTGTTGCGTGCCTATGGCTTTATTGTTTAGTGGACCAGTAAAAAGTTGTATTGGGTATTCAGTAAGATTTTTTTTGCCCTTGACATGTTTAATTTTCATTGTAGTGTAAAGGCAAACATGAAAGCAAATTTAACATTTTTAGGGTAAACTTATAAGAAAGCTGCAGACTCATATAAGGGGGCTGAGGCTAAGAATGTTAACTATATCTTCTTCCTTGGGGCTAGATTATTTTTTCCAACAGAAGGCAAACAATTATAGCTGCCATATGTTCCCATAGCAGAACAGTGCATACACTTTATTAAAAGGAACCGTTACATCCTTCAATGTGTATGTTATCAAAGTTTTCACTTTACAAAACACAGTCCTGGGAATTCAGAACCCCAGAGCTGGCAGTAAGAGCTGTGGAAAAAAAGAGCTCCTTACATGATACAGCAATTTATGATTCAGCATTATGTTAGCCACAATGAGAAAAGACCTCACCATCAGCTAATTTATGTCTCTGAATTGCCCGTAACTACCACTAGTGTTAAACAGCATTTTCTTGAGGTAATTAACACTGGTGCCCCATGCATCACATTGACACCGGCACCCCCATTCACTTTACCACATAAGTACGTACAAACATACATACATGCAGACATTCAAACCCAAGCCACATACATTTTACCTGTTGCTGAGGTGACAAAATGTCCCCAAAGTTTCTTTTTATGTTTTTGTACCTTTTCTCATAAATCATGGATCATTACACTCTGTCAGTAATGACAGATATTAAAGTTTCATTATTCTTAGGATCCGTCATGTTCTTCATGATATTAAAGCTGTTGCTCTATTTACTTTTTAAGTGAGTGCAGCTACTACTTTAAAAATACTCTTGGCTTTCTCATGAAGCCACCCCACACACGGACACACAGCCTTCCCCCTCAGCTCTCTGACTCTATATAAAGGGATGCTGCTGCGGTCGTCTCTTCTAGTTGCCCTGTCCCATGTAGCTCATATACTGCTACAGGCATTGAATAATGTCACAGGTTAGAATTTCATACTTACATATACAACAAAAATCATGCTACACTAACTGCTTAGTTGCTGTAGTGAGTTACTGGTACTGCTTTCTGTGTCAAGCATGCTGTTTAACTATTCCTGAGCAGCATCAACATTTTCTGAACATATGGTACTTTGTGAACTGATAAAAGCTATAGCCTGACTTGAAGACCACCCCACAATGTATATGTCCATTGTTGAGCAACACTCTTGCTATGGAATACATGATGGAAAGGCATTCACAAAAGTGCTAAATCTGTTGTGTGCTATCCTTTTATGAATATCACACAGTTGCAGAGGTTCACATATTAAGCACAAGGGTCACAATGTCTGCATATGACTATAAACTAATGTTTATGAATACAGTGGACATTCAGCATTGTCTGTAAACAAACCAGACTACTAATTCCCTATCTATATTTCCCCCCAAAAAAATGTCACTGTGACTTTGGGCCAAGATTAATATTATATGCACATAGAATCTTTATTATGTCACATTGTTACTAAGACTACTATCTAAGCTAAGAAAATATTTGTGCCAGGTCTTATGCGAGTTTGAATGTTTTTGTTTTGCTCTAAATAAAATTAAAAGAATATGAAAATAGAAAATATGCATTTCTTCCTTTATTAAATCCAAATCTACAACCCTTACTAATAGAAAATACAAGGGTATTTCTGAAATAAAGACTAAGCTTTAAGTTTTCATTGGAGAAAAAGCTGCCTTGTGAAGTATTGCGCATCAAAAAATTAATGACTATATTTAATAAAACCATTTCTAATTTTTAGATTACATGTGAGTGGTAATTTCTCCAGTGGTACTATTAGCAGAACAAATTACAGTAATACATTTCATTTCCAGGGGATTGTTTTTCTATGAAAAAAGGGAGTCCATTCTAATTTCATATATGCTGAAGTATTACTTAATATTTTAGGACTTCTTGTTCTAGCTTCTTGCAATGTTTACCAAAGGGATTTCTTAATCTAATATGAGTTAGTTTGGGCAGAGGCATGATTTAATCAATTTCACTTTCATATAAATGAAGTGCAATGCAATTTTTTTGAATTCACATGAGATATGGAATTTGAAGAAATAAAGTGCTTGTGTTTTGTAGTAAGTAATTAAGATTAAACATGTCGACGTGCATATGTATTTAAAAATATTTTTTTATCTGATTGTCTGTCTTTCTGCTGAACATTTCCTGTTTGACTTAGTAACGTTTCCATCAAGATAACTGTGTACATTTGTGACTCATTCCTATCCTTTCCTTTTTCTGTCTCTTCTCTTTGCCTGCTATCTCTGTATGTATACAGTAAGCAAGCAATAATGCCTGCAGGTGGAGGGCCTCTACACCCATTGAAGGACGTTAAGTATACATTAACACACACCCTGGAGAGCAAAATTGTGCTTAGATAATGGGCTCTCTGTAAAATTGTTGTCTTTTACTTGCTTATTTTTTTAAGTTTGTTGTTTGTTTGTCTTTTTGGCTTTTCCCGGTTAGGTGCCGCCACAGTGGAACTCCGGTCCGCTAATGATTGGCAGTAGATCTTTATGGTGCCGAGTTGCCAGCCCGACGCCCAACCTTCAGCAAAGGCAAGCCCATTCACGCATGTCTTTCGGAGGCCACTCGACCGTGGGGAGAACTTCTTGCTGTGAGGCAACAATGCTACCGCTGTACCACCGCGGCTTTTTAAGTATAATGTATATATATATATATATATATATATATATATATATATATGGGTCTACTTCATTTCACCTAACTTCCAATTCACTGACTTTCATTTCACTGACCCCATTTCACTGAAATTTCATTTGACTGACACTTCATTTCACTGACAGTTCATTTGACTGACAAGTATTATTAGCAAGAAAATGGAATATGCCCCCTTCCCCACTGTAGTGCGACCCTGGAGTTAGAATATATAGTTGGGGGGGTGGGGGGCACAGCCCCCCACTTCATTTCATATGATATTGTTAAGTTTTGATATAATATTGCTTAGTAAAAGAAAAGTAAGTGGGGGCTTTGCCCCACACCCCAGTTGTGGGGCTGTGCACCCCACACCCCCAACTATATATTCTAACTCCAGGGATGCACTACAGTGGGGAAGGGGCATATTCCATTTTCTTGCTAATAATACTTGTCAGTCAAATGAACTGTCAGTGAAATGAAGTGTCAGTGAAATGAAATTTCAGTCATTTGGTCTCAGTCAAATGGGAGTCAGTGAATTGGAAGTTAGGTGAAATGAAGTAGACCCATATATATATATATATATATATATATATATATATATATATATATATATAGATATAGATATAGATATACTGTTTGTTATTGATGAAACTAGTTCCTCTGCCTAATGTTTCAAAGTTTCTGCAGTATATGTTAATGGTATTGGAGGAAGCATTGTACATACAAAAGATAACACTTAAAACAATATCCAGGCATTTACTTTATTTATTTTTTGATCTCTTACTCCTAAAACATTTGGTTTGTTCCCAGTCACTGGAGATTGAAGTTACTAAATAATGGCAGACATTTGAGTTTCAAACTATTATTTTCTTCAGAAAATTCATACTAACACAAATCCTTTTAATTAAGCGTGTTTGTAATTTTATAAGAGCAGTAACTAAAATCTGTTACTTTTTTCAGCCTTTGTTCCCTATTTATTTTAGGCTTTATCTATCTTTCTTCAGCTGAAAGGTCCAAAGGTATGCAAATGTCTTTATTGTCACTCTCAGACACACCTCTGTTTCAGAAAATGTATGCTAACACAAATGCTAATAATCAAGTAAAATATGCTCCAATTTTGGACCTTTGACCCTCATTTATTCTAGCTTTATCCAGATATTTTGAGCTAAAGAGTCAGCACAGTGCACCTTTCAACTGTCCAGATTTTTGCAGAATGTTCAGATTTTTGGCAAATATGTTTGTTCACACCCTCATAAAATGTGTACTTTTCTGGTAAATCACTGGGGATTGCAGTCATTAAATAATGACAGATATTTGAGTTTCAGACTTCATATCCTTCAGATAATACATGCTAATGGAAACCCTATTGCTCTAGCAACTTTCTAAGTTTATAACAGCATTATTTAAAATTTTTCCTTATTTTTGGTAGTTTGTCTATCATTATTTGTGGCTCTGTCTGGATTTCTTTTGCCAAGAGGTTAAGAGGTATGGTCAAGAGATATGCAAACCTCTTAACTGATGTTGTTGCTGCCAGGGATCACTACACACGCACACACACACACACACACACACACACACACACACACACACACACACACACACACACACACACACACACACACACACACAGTCTATTCTGCTTTCATGCACACATTCACTCACACACGCAGGCAGAAACATAAACACACACACACACACACACACACACACACACACACACACACACACACACACTTTTTTTGGTTTCATTTATTTTACACTCGCTAAACAGCAAAAGCACTGCATAAAAAAATGGCGGCCAGTAGTTTTTTCGGTCCAAGTTCCATGGCAGCTTATTATGCTGCAGTGAAGCAGTGGACTTGTTTTTCAGTGGGCATTACTTGTATATGAATATCTTGCTGGAGAACGTTCATTCTCCAATCAGGATGTGATCTAGGGATTGGCCATTTTCTAATACAGATTAATTCATACCCCTTCAGGGTATGAGGCTCTTATAGGGTGACACAACATCAGAAATCTTAAAAGAAAGTTTTTAAAAATGTTATTTCAATTTTATTATGGAAACTATTTTGCTTTATGTAGTTCACAAAAAGGTAAATTTCTTTGTGATACGTTTACGATAATTAATGCATTTTTTCAGGTTATTTGAGCCATGATGAAATACAGGAAGAATTAAACAAACAAGATAGTTATAAATATTTAATATGATTTAAGCAAGTAATTTAGGTTCCAGTAATATATTTCATTAAATATTTATACATAAATTTTGTTTGTACTCTTATAAACTCAGAATAAAGACATACCATTGTATGAATGACATTGTATGTAGTTATGTGACAGTAGTGAGCAAGTTACTTTCTAGAATAGTCCATCAACTTTAGGAAGTATAACTATTTCAATCATTAAAATATGCATATGTACTCAATACTAGAAACCCATGAAATAATGATTTGTGGAAAATGTAAAGAAATAAAGTATATGGGACTTGAAGACTTATTTATCTCGTAAAACTATGTTATGGGTGGGATTAAGAGTTTCATTATACTTTCAACATATTGCCTAAACTTGATGGTATGCAGACTAAAGACAGAGTACAAACTCAGGTTGATGTTCTTTGCTAAATAATTTGGATTGGCTAAATGCAATTCTATAAACAGAGGTAAACAGTGGTGATCAAAACATTTTAAATATTTGTTGAGTTTCACTAAGTTAGCATGTACAGGCATGCATTCGTGTGTGTGTGTGTGTGTGTGTGTGTGTGTGTGCGTGTGTGTGTGTGTGTGTGTGTGTGTGTGTGTGTGTGTGTGTTTTATGGAGAATTTAGGATACAAATATGTGACTTTTGAATATATTAGCTTCATTGTATTTATTTTTTTAAATTGATACTATGTTGCATCTCATGGGCAACTAGCTGATGGATTACTTTGTGGTTTTCTTCAAATATCTTGAAAATTATGGATCATTTAGAATTCAGTTTGTTGTATCCACATATTTGCTACATCATATGAAACAAACAGCAATACATACCTATATTACATGAGGGTAAGATGTAATTTTGGGCATTTATTCATTAGTTTATAGACATGTTTCATTATTTTCTACATTCTGTCACTAGCAGCCGTCAACCTTCACACTGCCCAGGAAGAGATAAGGCAGTTGAGTATTAGCACAGGCACTATGAATGAAATTCAGCCTCAGCATCATACTGCCCCATTGTTACTATTACTAGCCTCATGCTCACCCCCCTCATTTTATTTGAAGGCAGCAGCACATTCTGACATTTGCTAGTGATCAGAAAAATATACATATATCACTGAATCAACAGAGATTGAAATGTGAGCGTCTATGACTGGATTACCATATCATTTGCAACATTTTTAAGCATATATTTTTTTCTGAAACCTGTACAGCTCTAAAACTGTTAAACTATCATCATTTAATACAGCAACTCCTCATCACTTTAGGAGCTAATACCCCATAATGATGTTTCTACTGGAAAAAAAAAACAGTTGAAAACAGGTGGAGTGCAACTCCCCCACTGTCATATGTAGGTTTCTTTCATACTTCAAATGTCACATTATTTTTGCTGGTAAGTTTGAGAATCATCTGACCACTGGATCATGGTTAAATGGGGCCATAGGCAGGGTAATGCTCCCCCCCAACAGCCATTCAAGTGTTCCATTACTTGACTGTCGACACTTTTCAAACCTGTTAGTGCGCACGCTATTTTCTTCTTTGCAATGATTAACAGAAATATGGATTTTTATTTATTTATTTGACATTTGTTTACCGGGGTGGTCTGACTGGGTCTACAGAACCCATTTTCAGCAGAGGCCCGGGGAGAAAACCTTCACATACAGTACAGTGCAGTACAAATACCGTATAATCCAATACAATAAAATTTACATTAGAAATACTATACAAAAAACAAGTTGAAAGAACAAACTGCTACAAGATGTTGCGATATATTACTACACAGCTAGACAATAATATACAGTTAAAACATTACAGACAATAATAGTCACTCTCACCATACATGATGTAGGAAAGTGTCCAAAAAAGTACTACGTAGGTAGTGCAATGTGTGACATTGACTGTAATAGTACATGCAAAATAGAATGTTAGTTTCAGTTAGGGAAATAGCAGCCAGAAACATAGTGATGCAGATAGATAGTGAGAGAGAGTTAAGAAGAATACAAGCAATACAGCCTGAGCGGTAGCTTAAGGATATGGTATAGAAGCAGAGGAGTTAGAGCCTTAGGATCTTGCAATCTGTGAGGGATTGAAATGTGACAGAAGAGGAAGACCTGAGCATGAGGCAGTCTTTATGCAGAAGCAGAGCCATGTATTTTTGAGATGATTTTTTAAAGAGGCTTTCAAATGGGTTAGTGCAGGCATAAACCTGGTAGCTAGAGGTAGTGAATTCCAAAGTACAGAGACAGAGTATGAATACAGAGAGTGACCAAGTTTTCATGTGGGTTTTGAGATAGCTAACAGATTTTTGTCTTCTGATCGTAGGGATCAATTTGGTGTGTAAGGTGTGACTAGACTGGTTAGTGCAGGGCAGGCAGTAGGCTTGAAAATAAATTTGTGTAAGGTGGATAGCTGAATAAAAACAAGTTGGTTGGGGAGTTCAAGCCAGTTTAATTCTAGGAGTGGTTTACAGTGGTGTATGTGATATTTAGAGTTTGTGGCAAACTTTGCAACTTTGTTGTAGCACTGTTCCAACTTGCTTAGGGTAGAATTTTGTAAGTTAGTTAAGATAGAGGCACCATAAAGAAGGGAGGGACGTAAAAATGTTTTCGCAAGTGTAGTTTTGGTTGCTGCAGTAAAGAAATGTTTGTTTCTATATAAGCGTCCCAGTTTTGACGAGCTTTCTTTATATTTTGCTGTATATAGGGGTCAAATGAAACTTTATTGTTGATTTACTTTAAAACTCTTACTTCATAGGTTAGAGCATAAACACTCACGGCCATTTGCTAAGCAGAACAAATCAGTCTCACATTGGAAATAGACTTTGCATGAGAGAAAATAAACTCTTCTTCCCTTTAAACTCACATTCATTGAAAATGTATCTGTCCAGTGGTGAATTAAATGAACCCTCCAATGAGTATACTTTAGATGATTCATTATGATCAAATGAAGGAAAATATTCATAAAGTGAAAGCTACTAGAATCTCTCCCCTAACAGTCATAAAGTGCAAGGTACTAGAATCTATCCCCTAAATACACACACATGCGCATGCACACACACACACACACATACACACACACACACACACACTCACACACACACACACACACACACACACACACACACACACACACACACACACACACACACTAATTTTGCTCTGTCCCTTTTGTTTTAATTGGGTCTATGTTTGCCCATCAAATGGTCTAACCATCGAACAGATGAATATTGAACAATAAACATTGAAAGTTCACTCACTGAAGTTTCATTTCATCGACAGAGTAATTGCTTCTCCAACACTCCCCCTTCTCACACATGGAAGTGTTTCAAACCCACCAAGATGGGAGGCTTTGCTCCCCATGCCTCTCTTACTATATAAACCAACTCCGAGACTGCACTACAGTGGAGAAAAGGGATTTGAAACATTTCTGTGTATGAGATGGGAAAGTGTTGGACAAGTAGTTACTTACTCTGTCAATGAAATGAAAGTTTGCTGAGTGAACTTTTAATGCTTATTATACGATGTTCTGCTCATCCATGATTAGCCCATTCAATGGCCAAACACAGACCCAATTAAAACAAAATGGATAGAGTAAAATTAGTGTGTGTGTGTGTGTGTGTGTGTGTGTGTGTGTGTGTGTGTGTGTGTGTGTGTGTGCGGACATTATAGTTTTGTATTTTTTATTGTACAGAAAATGCATATTAATAAGGATTACATTTAAAATCTGACCCTGAATTTAGGTCTATTTTTTCTAATATTTTTACCTTTATCCAGAATTGTTGATCAAAAGAAGATGAGAGGTATGTGGTGAACCTCTCACTCTCTCTCCCTCTGTCTCTCTCTCTCTCTCTCTCTCTCTCTCTCTCTCACATGACATAACACATGCTCAGAGGCTCACAGACAGACTAACAGACACACACATATTACTTTTTTCTTTATTTACTTTCTTTATTTGCTTTTTTATTTTACTTTTGGTCATTGAATCTGCAAATGACTTAGCCATCCCGCAGGAAGGTTGGTCTCAAATAAATAACTGGTGCCAAAACCATGAACTGAAAGTAACTGCTAAAAAATACATTATTGTATCCTTTGGGAAGTCATCTACCCCCAGGAAATGCCACATTCACAATATACCCCTAAGATTTGACCCAGTTGTTTGGAATTAAGGAACTTATGTGGACAGTGACCTAACTTTTAACCAAGATGTGTATATATAATACAGCTTATAAGCAAAGGGATTGAGTCTACACATAGGGTTGTCAATGCCCCTCCTTTAGTCAGCCCTCATTTGACAAATCATTGAATATAATGCCCCTTTGGCATGTGTCTATCCTGACCCTGACACATAGAACAACTAGAATACCGACAGGGATACCTTAGTAAAAGGATACAAGGCCTAAACAACATGTTTCATAGTTTCATAGTTTCATAGTATAGTACTAGGCTATCTGCCCTGGGGCATTTGTAAGCCTAGCCACAGTGATGTGGCTTTTGCCACCCCATGAAATGGTACAAAAATTGTACAGAATAAATTTGGAATACTGTGCCTCTGTCTAGTAGTGACACAATGAAGGTCCCCTTATATAATAGAATTAGTTTACTGTGCCCCTGTCTAGTAGTGACACAGATGTGACCCCTGGGGTAACCTTACGATCTCCCATCCACTCATCAAGATTTCTCTTGAAAAGAGTCAGTGAGGGGCTCTGCCTAATACGAACTGGGATCCTGTTCCAAAGCATGGGAAGCCTCTGGGTTATGAATCTATCCCTCCAGCATGTCCTATTCATACTTGTGCTGAGGTTTAAGTCTTTAGCTCTCGTGGTCCTGATGGATTTGGATTTTTTGAGGTGGAGCATGTCCATCAGATCCTGATTGGACATGGCCCTGTACGTCAGGCAGAGATCACCTCTGAGCAGGCGGTATGCTACTGAATAGAGCTGAAGTTTCTTTAGTCTGGCAGAATAAGACATATGATGGAGACCCTTGATCCTCTTGGTGAGGTACTTTTGTGGTCTCTCCAGCTGTTGCAAATGCCGGGTGAGGTACATACCAAATGGGGCATTGTACTCAATCATGGGTCTGATGAGGGAGGAATATAGGGGTACAATGACATCCTTGGATCTGGATGTGAATCCCTTCATGATGAGGTGTGCAAGGTAGAATGTTTTTCTAACCCCTTTGGCAATGTGGGTGTCAAATGAGAGGTCGCTGTCAACTTGGGTCCCTAGGTCTCTGATTACTTTTTCCATACTCAGTGGGTTGCTGTCTATGTGATAATTTGTGGGTACTTTATTTTTCCCAAAGGGGATGACTATACATTTTTTGGCATTTAGTTTAAGGCCGTGACTCCGGCACCAGTTGTCCGTTTCTGTGAGGCCTTTTTGTAGGATGTGTGTGTCTGCTGGTGTATCGACTATGGCGCCTAGTTTGCAGTCATCTGCAAACTTTGTCAGCCACAGCCCTCCCATGTTTGCTTTAACATCTGAGAAATAAATGCCGAACAAGAGGGGTCCCAGGACAGATCCCTGTGGGACACCACTTGTGACTGGCTTTGAGTCTGACATTGCTCCAGGGATTTTAACTTTATGGGTTTTGTCCTTTAGCCATTTTGCAACCCATCTAGTGACATAAGGGTTTTTGTCTTACTTATTACTATGCTCGATATCCTACAGACTCCTAAGAGGTGACCTGTGTCTGTCATAAAAGAAATCCTTTTACCCAGTACTGATGGATTTGCACATCAGCAAATCAAATGGCATCAAAATACGTGGTCTGGGGATCTAAGCCTCTTCTGTAACATCATCAGAATGGTTTGGAGGGACAGGTATATCTCATAGAGGATACTTATGCTGTGGAACAGAGATTCCATCGACATAAAACAAAGTTCATCCCTGTCTATATTCAAGCACAACTTAGATCTATGGATGTGAAATAGAGTTTTCCCCAAGACTGCCCCCTGTACTACTGATGGATAGGGGCAGCTCCTCCATGCATGGGTCCCCTCAAATTGTCAGTGGTATGATTTTAGTTATTCCCATTAGGGATACTATATAATTATTGACTCTGGGATGAATCATGCTAATTGTAACCAGATGGAGTAGGTTATTTCGAGCACAAAAAGGAAAACTCGCTAGGCTTAAAATGTCGCACAAGGGCAGCTAGCCTAGTATTTACCCATGAACCTCTGAATCTATGAGATGTATTTTCCATACTCAGTTTTAAGGAATACTTTTCTAATGCTGAAAAATACAGGTAAGCACAGTAGAAATTACACGTCTGGTCCAGTAGTAGTAGTGTAATATATGAATTATTGCCAAGTACTCAGGTAATGTTACAGCCTATGTCACACCCACATGGATTCCACCCATGATTCTTTCCCAGAATGCATAGCATGCCCAAAGGAAAATAAGATTATCTTCTTAACATTATCAACATGTCTTATCTTGCCAGCTTCTACCACAGTGAAAATATGCATGTATCCATTGTTATGTATGGAGAATGTTTTGCATAGGTGAAGCTGGTAAGTGAAGGAGGCCTAGCTTTATTTGTGAAACTTAAATGTTGATAGGGTAATAACTATTCAGATCAAAGCCATCCTTGCATGATATAAGTAACATTATAACCATAGTCCATGTTTTTAAGGGGAAATATGTTTATAAGTAAGACAGCCATTAAAAAAGAATAACAATGGGTTCACTACACTAGCCTTAAAATACTTGTGTAACATCTAATGTAAAGCCATGTAGGCCTGGGGTTTTCCTTCCAGTTAGATCATTAATAGCCCTTACTGCTCTCTGCAGACTTAAACATTTCCTCAAGCCTTCAATCTATTACTGTGAGAGTGTTGGAATGGGGATATTGCAAAGGTTATGTAAGATTTTGTCAAACGGAGTACTTGTCTTATATTCAGTTACTAAACAGTAACTTTCTTTCAAAATTTAGCCGATAACTAATTGAATCTGTTGTGCTCTTGCCTTCAAATCTTGAGCATGTAAATTTGTTTTTAGCATGGTCCTCACATTTCCTACCTAATAATTTCAGCAAATGAACTCTTCTTTCCCAATAAAACATTTTCATGTGCTTACATATACCAGTAGTCCACTGAAAGGTAAATAATCTTAATTATTTTTTCATTTTTTTATTTCCCCCATTAACCATTGATGTTTATAATTTTCTCACTTTGGTACTTGTTCTTTGATGAGAATATCCTGATTTAAGGCTCTCACCCTATTATTAGAAATTTGTGATTAGTTTCTTCAAAAGGCCTGGATCTGCTCCCTGCACACCATTTTAAAGTATCCCCAGCTATATTCCCTCTTCATATGTGGTTGATTAAAATCTTGCCAGTAACTATCCCTACATTGCTTAAGCATATTACAAAATTGGAATATTCTGAAAGAGTAAAGGGTCTAATTTCTACTGCCAATGTAATATGAGTATAGGCCTTATTTCACCATATTGTGATCTGATAAGGCTCCTGGAATAATCCCAGCCTTCTTGACATTATGAGTACTCCCGCTCCAATAATGAACCACATGTCAAGTCTACTTGTTTCTTCCTCTTTTATGTAATGAAAATGAAGTCTTTCTTGGGAGAATGGTGTACTCTCCAAATGTCTACTAGTTTCAAATCTACCATCATGCTGTGAAGTTTTTCAGTCATCTGAGGAAACCTTTTCCTGCCTGCTGGCATCCTATCAATCCTGCAGTTCATAACTGTATTGAAATTGCCTCCATAATAAATAACTTAACCTTCCCTATAGCCTGTTTCATTGTCATTACAAAATCCCTCACTGCATTTATGTCATCAGTATTAGGCCCATAGAATTGCCACAGGAGAGATTGACCTATAGTGGAGGTGAGTATTAACGCTATCCATATACCTTGGATGTCATGTAACTGTCGAGTAACCAGCCACCCCAAGATATTCTGTAATAAAACACTGACACATCTTTTGGATGAGGAGGCACAGATGAGGTATTTTATTCCCATCAAAGCCTGTTTCATTGTCATTACAAAATCCCTCACTGCATTTATGTCATCAGTATTAGGCCCATAGAATTGCTACAGGAGAGATTGACCTATAGTGGAGGTGAGTATTAACGCTATCCATATACCTTGGATGTCATGTAACTGTCGAGTAACCAGCCACCCCAAGATATTCTGTAATAAAACACTGACACATCTTTTGGATGAGGAGGCACAGACGAGGTATTTTATTCCCATCCATTTTTTCATAAACCTGTTAGCCTTGGATCTCCTGATCTTAATTTCTTGCAACAGAACTATCTTTGGAGAGTGACTCTTGTGAAAATGTAAAATATCAGCAGTTTTAATAAATGTGGAGGCCACCTTCACATTTTAACTCAAGCATGTAATTGAACTACTGATGTTATAACTCCTGTCCTCCAGGTGGGTCATTCTACCAACAACCTCTCCAGTGTTCACCTTTCTACTCACTGTACTTAACCGCAGACCTAGTTTCCATACCCCACCCAGATCGATCTCCTGTTAAAATTAGATTAATCAAGTGCTCATTCCAAAACTAAGAAAATTTTCCAGAACTTTGTGCCAAGAGATGTGACCAAGTCATGAACAGGTGGGCTTGAAAGTTTTGCCTCAAAACTCCCGATAATGCAAATTCCGGTGCCCCTGTGAGTGTATCTGTCTTAACCAGCAAGTGCTGTACTATGCATTCTTCCTTGTTTTTTTTTTTATTTAAAACATATTTAGTTGTCATTACCTATATAAATACATTTAAATAAGAATTTAAATTGAAGAGATTACCTTGCAATTTCTTAACAGCAACAAGACACCAACCTGCTTCCCCGTTATTGTTGTATTAGAATCAGGCCTACATGCCATTTTGGAGTAGCAGAAAACTGCTGGTTTACTAACACAAAACAGCAGTTATCCCAGGCTCAAAACATGTAGACTGTAAAATGTGAAGCATGCTAAATGCAAAATATGTGGTTCCCCCAGGTTGACTTTATAATTCAACCTACAAAGTAAGTAAAGAGTAACTTAACATTTATGTCTTAAACCCAGGGCAATATTCCAGATAGCTCCCTACAGCATCATGACAACAGTAACCTTTTAAAGATCCCTCATAAAAATGCAACTCAAACTGCACAAACGGACAACATTATAGTGATCAGAAACATGAGTTCCATATGCAGCACAAGTCCTTAATCAAGTTGATTACCCCAAGATTACACAATCGAGGAGACCTTCATGACCAAAATTTCTAGTGTGGAGAATGACATCTTGTCTGCATCATCTATACTGTCTGGCTTCTCTTGATTGCTGAATGGTAAGAATCTATTCTCCACTGTGCACAAGGAGAAAAACTGTAACATTTTAGATTGACCCTACTTCTCACCCCCCCCCCCATTCCGTCTTTAACATATGCACTGAATCTCTCCCTTTCTTGTGCACTGAAGTTTTTTAAGTGATGTTGAAGGTGGCATCTCCCTTTTCCTAAGTACTGGATTCCAGTTGGAAGCCTGCTTCACCATTTCTGCATATATACCTTCAGTTGTAGAACAGTGCCCCTTGATAAACTACTCTTCTTCGGGAGAGTTTAGTCATGTTTGTGGATTACCTCTACTTACAGATAATACAAATGGGGAACACAGCTAAATGAGATATCCCAGCTCCCTACATAGTGTTAAGAATGGTGCCATCTTTCTTCTGTTGCATGTGAAAGTGCTGAAAGTCAGCACTTTCTTCTGGAGTAATGCAGACGGGATAACCAGCAATGGTTAGTTTGTGGTATAAGTCTGTCAATCTGGGCAAAATAGCTTCTCAGTCTGTGAAATCCAGGCATTTAAAAATACAACAGTCTAACTCATAGCCCACAGAAGCCCAGGGATCAATGATTACATCCCATTCTAAAGAGAAGGGCAACAGTAATATAACTTACAAGAATGCCACCTAGTGATACAAATTGGATGTTACAATTTTTCAAGATGTTAACTCTCTATGTATATGTTTTACTAGTGTTTTTATTACACTATGGTAAAAGAGAGTTGTGCAGAGTCTGTGATGTTTTTTTTATTTTTCATTGATCACCAGTTGGATAGTAAATTTCATGTATATACTGCAGTTACATGAGATTTTTAAGAATGTATTTTTAGGGGATGTTTTCTCAGGATATGATGTCACACTATATGGGAAATAAAAGATGAATGTTTGTTTAACATGTTGACTCTGAAGAAGCCCTGTAAGGGGTGAAAGCACTTAGTTCATGTGTTTTTTATCTACTTTTATTTGTTTTATTGCAAATAAAGTGGTATCACTGCTTCACAGCGGAGCAGGTATTTCTTTTTCTTTATTTCACAACAGTCTAACTGCTGCTTTACGACTACAGTCTTACAAGGGTTACCACTGCCTAACAAGGGGATCCACTTATCTCATATCATCAGCTTCAAACAGTAACCTAGTTCTGAGCCTGGAGTTTAAGTTATTCACCCAATGGAGGATGCAATTGTATTCAGAGATGATGCTCCCTGCATTTATCATTTCATGCTGTGGAAGAGGGGATTTGTTGTAAAGAGTCATCATTTATTTTTTGTTTCCTATAATATTAATTTATATCAGAAGTCCACCATATAGGCTTACTTTTGAGCTTATCTCACTGCTTGCAGAGGTGGGATTCAGCCTCTTCAAAAGTTCACTCATGAGACAGAAAAACTTTGAGGAATATACAGAAGCTATGGTGGCATCATGAACTAGTTTGTTTGCTGAAATATGCCATTTGTTTTATTCCAGCATATTAATAAATAGCAATAAACTGACTTTTGAATCAGTATCATCATCAAGCCTCTTTTATCAGTTTCTACATGGGGTCAGGGTGTCATGTCACCTGTTGCTACATCTCTTCATTCAGAGCCGTTCTACTACTTTGTTCAGCAATCATAGGCCTTCTCTCATACAATCCATCCGTTAACTGATTGCGCTTTTCTCTTCTTGCCTTCGGTAATCTAAGTTTTGAATAACCCCTGAAAATAGTAGGGTTTTATCAGTAGGAAAGCTTATATTAAGAGGGAAGGTTACAGCTAGGTGATCTGATTCAACAAGAAGGTAATGATATATGGAGTGGTCTAGGAGGGGTCAGGAGATGGTAAAAACCAGATTAAGAAGGTTAGCACCATAGTTGGGGATGAGAACAATCTGCACTAAGATTAGTATTTACAAAATCTGGGAAACTTTAGGCATGTTTGTTAATGGCTGTATACATTTTGTAGTTGAATGAAGGCTTAATAACTTCTTTCATAACAAAGGTATTAACTAATCACTACTTAATATATTGTTTTTCTGCCTATGTTCTGAAGTGGAGGGGAACTGATAGCAGTATTGTAGCAGGCTGTTTTGCTGGGATACATTATGACTTCTATAATTTCTGGTTGATGTCATGCAGTATCTGATACAAGACAACTGGTTCCAAATACATGTGTAAATACCACCACAGCGCCTAGTGGTCCTGAATGCATGGTAGAAACACTGCACTAGTGGGGAGGGAGGGAAGGAGGGAGGGAGGGAAGGAGGGAGGGAAGGAGGGAGTGCTTTCATTGTTCTGGAATTAAATCTCAGTAAATACATGGATTTGGATCTTTAAGGTGAAGTAGGTCTAAAGCTCACATGTTTTGCTATTTAAGCTCTTAGTATTGAAAATTGTGATACTAACATTGTTCAAGTTGAAATTTATGTGAGAAAGCTCATGAGTTGAACTTTGTGGAAAAAGAAACTACATTAAATGCAAAAGTTCTAGCCACTGCATAAAAACTATATAATGAGAACTGCAGGCCATCCCTTGCAATTATATTTAGAGGTACAGGTCTTCTTCTAGAATCAAGATTAGATGTACAGGCCATCCCTTGCAATCATGTGACTAGAGATGCTGGCCATCACTTGCAAAGTAAGAAGGTCTGTTGGCTATCTTTTCACAGGAAAGTACACATTGAATCCTCTTAGGCTACACCAGGTAACAATCACTATTACCAATTATTTTTTTCTTTGAACTTAAGCAATGTTCATAGTGTGGGAATGAGGGGGGAATACTGCTCAGCAATTGTAGTTTACCATCCCAACCAACACTGGCGATAAACTTAATTTTGTGTGTGTGTGTGTGTGTGTGTGTGTGTGTGTGTGTGTGTGTGTGTGTGTGTGTGTGTGTGTGTGTGTGTGTGTGCACGTGTGAGTGCGTGTGTGAATGTGTGTGTGTGTGTGTGTGTGTGTGTGTGTGTGTGTGTGTGTGTGTGTGTGTGTGTGTGTGTGTGTGCGTGTGTGCATGTATGTGTGTGTGTGTGTGCGTGTGTGTGTGTGTGCATGCGTATGTGTGTGCTTGTGCACGCGTGTGTGTGTTTGTATTTGTCCCCCCCTTTTGCGTCTTCCTAATAGTTTGGAACCTAAGGTAATTCACTCCATTCTAATGACAATAAGACCATCTTTGTAACTGATGCAATGAAGAATCCAGAGGGCCTTTGTAATGTCCCTAATCCTAACACCAGAAAGGCAACTGACTACAATCCTCTTCTTTCCAGTGTAATGTCAGTGGGTCTCACACTGTAGTCATCTATTCCATACCTCTCAACTGTACAGATTTTTGCCTCATATTTTTGGTCCGTTTTTTATAAAATTGTGTTTTTCTGGTAAATTAGTGGCAAATCATTAAAGAGTGAAGTTAGAAAAAAATAATTTCAGGCTTCATATCATTCAGAAAATTCAACCTAATGCAAAACCTGTTATTCTATCAACTTTCTACGTTTGTAAGAGCAATATTTAAACATTGTCCCTATTTTTGGACATTTGTCCCACTTTTGCTTATAGCTTTGTCCAAATTTCTTGTTCTGAGAGGTTGAGAGGTATGCCTATAACTGGGATTTTATACGTTGAAGCAGGCCTATGTGGTTTTAGGGCCTGAAGCTT